>NC_045452.1:65593329-65599457 GCF_002776525.5 Piliocolobus tephrosceles
TTTTTTTTTTTTTTTTTTTTGAGACGGAGTCTCACTCTGTGGCCCAGGCTGTAGTGCAGTGGCCAGATCTCAGCTCACTGCAAGCTCCGCCTCCCAGGTTCTCACCATTCTCCTGCTTCAGCCTCCTGAGTAGCTGGGACTACAGGCACCCGCCACCTCACCCAGCTAGTTTTCTGCAGTTTTTAGTAGAGACGGGGTTTCACCATGTTAGCCAGGATGGTCTCAATCTCCTGACCTCGTGATCCACTCGTTTGCTAACATTGTTTTCATGGAATATGAAATGGGATATTTGGGAGTGCTTTGAGGCCTATGGTGATAAAGGAAATGTCCTCAGATAAAAACTAGACAGAAGCTTTCTGAGAAACTGCTTTTTGATGTGTGAATTCATCTCACAGCATTAAACTGTTCTGTTCATTGCTCAGTTTGCTAACACTGTTTTCTTGGAATCTGCAATGTGATAATTCGGAGTACATTGAAGTTTATGGTGACAAAGGAAATATCCTGAGAGAAAAACGAGAAAAAGCTTTCTGATAAACTTGCTTCTGATGTGTGAATTCATCTCACAGATATGCAACTTTCTTTTCATGGAGCAGTTTCCCAGCACTGTTTTTGGGGAATTTGAGAAGAGGTATTTTGAATTGCATTGAAGCATAGGGAGACAAAGTAAATATCTTCAGATAAAAAATAGAAAAAGTCTTTCTAAGAAACTGTTTTGTGATGTGTGAATTCTTCTCAAAGAGATACACGGATCTTTGCAATGAGCAGTTTTCTTACATTGTTTAATTGGAATCTGCAATCTGGTATTTGAGAGCACAATTAAGCTTTTGGTGACAAAGGAAATATCCTCATGTAAAAACTAGAAAGAAGCTTTCTGAGAGGCTGCTTTCTGATGTGTGAATACATCTCACAGAGTTACACAGTTCTTTTCATTGAGCAGTTTGCCTGTTATCTTGGAATCTCCATAGGGATATTTCAGAGTGTGTTGAGGCTTATGGTGACAAAGGAATTATCCTCATATAAAATTTAGAAAGAAGCTTTCTGAAAAACCATTTTGTGATTTATTAATACATCTTACAGAGTTGCATGATTCCTTTCATGGATGAGTTTGGTAACACTGTTTTTGGTGAATCTGAGGATGGATATTTTGGATCGCATTGAAGCCAGTGATGACAATGGAAGCATCCTCAGATACAAATGAGAAAGAAGTTTCTGAGTAAGGTCCTTGTGATATGTGAATTCATACCACAGAGTTGCACGTTTCTTTTCATGGAACAGTTTGCTAACAATGTTTTCATGAAATCTGCAAAGGGACATTTGGGAGCGCAATGAGTCCTATAGTGAAAAAGGAAATATAGTCAGATAAAAACTAGAAGGAAACTTTCTGAGAAACTGCTTTGTGATGTGTGAATCCATCCTACAGAGTTACACTGTTCTTTTCATTCAGCAGTTTCCTAACACTGTTTTCTTGGAATCATCAATGGGATATTCTGGAGGACATTCAAGCTTAGGGTGACAAAGAAAATATCCTCAGACAAATACTAGAAAGAAACGTTCTGAAAAACTGCTTTGTGATTTGTGAATTCTTCTCATGGAGTTACACGATTCTTCACATGGGGCAGTAATGTAACCCTGCTTTCTTGGAATCTGCAAATGGATAATGGGGAGCACATGGAGGCCTATAGTGAAAAAAGGGATATAATCGGATAAAAATTAGAAAGAAGCTTTCTGACGAAGATCTTTGTGATGTGTTAATTCATCACACAGAATTACAGCTTTTTTTTTCATGGAGTAGTTTCCTAACACTGTTTTCGTGGAATCTGCAAAGGGATATTTGGGAGTACCTTGAGGCCTATGGTGAAAAAGGAAATATCCTCAGATAAAAACTAGAAAGAAGCTTTCTGAGAAACTAGTTTGTGTTGTGTAAATTCGTCTCACAGTGTTACACTGTTATTTTCATTGAGCAGTTTGATAACACTGCTTTTCTGGAACCTGCAATAGGATATTTGGGACACACTGAAACGTATGGTGACAAAGGAAGTACCCGCAGAAAAAAACTAGTAAGAAGCTTTCTGAGAAACTCCTTTGTGATTTCAGAATTCATCTAACAGAGGTACATGATTCTTTTCATGGAGAAGTTTGGTAATACTGTTTTTGGGGAATCTGAGAAGCGATATTTTGGATCTCATTGAAACCTATTGGGACAAAGGAAATATCCTTAGATAAAAACTAGAAAGAAGCTTTATGAGAAACTGCTTTGTGAAGTGTGAATTCATTTCACGGATTTACACGTTTCTTTTCATGGAGCAGTTTGCTAAGACTATTTTTGTGGAATCTGCAAAGGGATATTCACGAGTGTATTGAGGCTTATAGTGAAAATGGAATATCCCCATATAAAAACTAGAAAGAAATTTTCTGAGAAACTACTTGGTGATTTGTGAGTTCATCTCACAGAGTAACACGGTTCATTTCATGAAGCAGTTTGCTAGCACTGTTTTTGGGGAATCAGAGAAGGGATATTTTGGATTGCATTGAACCCTTTGATGAAAAAGGAAATATCCTCAGATTAGAAAAAGGAAGCTTTCTGAAAAATTACTTTGTGATGTGTGAATTCATTTCTCCGAGTTTCACTGTTCTATTATTGAGCAATTTGCTAACACTGTTTTCTTGAAATCTACAATGGGATATTTCAGAGTGCAATGAAGCTTTGGGTGAAAAAGGAAATATTCTCAGGCAAAAAATAGAACAAGCTATCTAGAAACTGCTTTGTGATTTCTGAATTTATCTCACGCAGTTACACCTTTCTCTTCTTGGAGCACTGATTTCATGGAATCTGCATAGTGATATTTGGGAGTACCTTGAGGCCTATGGTGAAATAGGAAATATCCTAAGATAAAAACTAGAAAAAGCTCTCTGAGAAACTACTTTGTGATGTATGAATTCAACTCACAGCGTTACACTGTACCTTTCATTGGGCATTTTCTAACACTGTTTTCAAGGTATCTGCAAACGGATATATGGGCGTGCACTGAGGTCTATATTGATACAGGAAATATCCTTAGATAAAAGCTACAAGGAATTTGTCTGAGAAACTGCTTTATGATGTCATAATTCATCTCACAGAGTTATACGATTGTTTTCCTGGAGCAGTTTGGAAGCACTGTTTTTGGAAATCTGAGAAGGGGTATTTTGGATTGCTTTGAAGCCTCTGGTGCCAAAGAAAATATCCTCAGAAAATTTGTAGAAATAAGATTTCTGAGAATGAACTCTGTTTTGTGTGAATTCATCTCACAGAGTTACAGCTCAATTTTCATGGAGCAGTTTGCTGATACTGTTTTAGTGGTATCTGCAAGGGGTATTTGGGAGTGCATTGAAGACTACAGTGAGAAAGAAAATATACTCAGACAAAAACTGGAAGGAAGCATTCTGAGAAACTGTTTTGTGATGTGTGAATTCATCTCACAGAGTTACACTGTTCTTTTCATGGAGCAGTTTGCTAACACAGTTTTCTTGGAATCTGTAATGGATATTTCTGAGCCCATTGAAGCTTATGTTGACAAAGGAAATATTCTCAGATGAAAAATAGAAAGAAGCTTTTTGGAGAAACTGCTTTTTGATTTGTGAATTTATCTCACAGAGTGACACGATCATTTTCATGGAGCAGCTTGTTAGTACTCTTTTTGAGGAATCTGAGAAGGGATATTTTGGATCACATTGAAGCATATGGTGAAAAAGGTAATATCCTCAGATAAAAACTAGAAAGAAGCTTTCAGAGAAAGGAATTTGTGATGTGTGAATTCATCTCACAGCGTTACACCTTTCATTTCATGGAGCAGTTTGTGAAATCTGTTTTCTTGGAATGTGCAGTGGGATATTCACGAGTGCATTGAGGCCTATATTGAAAAAGGATATATCCTCAGATAAAAACTAGAAAGAAGCTTTCTGAGAAACTGCTTTGTAATGTGTGAATTTATCTCAGAAAATTACAGTTATTTTCATTGAGCAGTTAGATACCATTGTTTTCGTTTAATCTGCAATACGATACTTGGGAGTGCAATGAAGCCTATGGTGACAAAGGAAATATTCTCAGCTAAAAACCAGAAAGAAATTATCTGAGAAACTTATTTGTGATGTGTGAATTCATCTCACAGAGTTAGAACTTTCCATTTATGAAGCATTTTTATAACACTGTTTCGTGAAATCTGCAAAGGGATATTTGGGACCATATTTAGCTCTATGGTGAAGAAGAAATATCCTGGGTTAAAAATTAGAAAGAAACTTTCTGATAAACTCCTTTTTGATGTGTGAATTCATCTCACAAATTTACACTGTTCTTTTCATTGAGCCGTTTGCTAACACTATTTTCTTAGAATCTGCAATCCAATATTTTGGAGTGTATTGAAGCTTACAGTGACAAACGAAATATCCTCATATGAAAACTAGAAACAATATTTCTGAGAAACCACTTTGTGGTGAGATAATTCATCTCACAGAGCTACATGACACTTGTCATGGATCAATTGGGTAGCACTGTTTTTAGGTAATTTGAGAAGGGATATTTTGTATCTCATTGAAACCTATGGTTACAAAGGAAATATCCTCAGATAATAACTAGAAAGAAGAATTGTGAGAAAATTCTTTGTGATATGTGAATTCATCTCACAGAGTTACTCCTCTTTTTCATGGAGCAACTTGCTAACACTATTTTCGTACAATTTGCAAAGGGATATTTTTGAGTGCATTGAGGCCTATGGTGAGAAAGAAATTATCCTCAGATAAAAACTAGAAGGAATCTTTCTGAGAAACTGCTTTCTGATGTCTGATTTCACCTCACAGAGTTCCACTGTTCTTTGCATTGAGCATTTGCTTACATTGTTTTCTTGGAATGTGCACTTCGATATGTCTTATCACATTGAAACTTACAGTGACAAAGGAAATATCCTAAGAGATAAACCAAAAAGATTCTTTCTGAGAAACTGCTTTGTGATGTGTGAATTCATCTCACAGAGTTACATCGTTCTTTTCATTGAGTAGTTTGACAACACTGTTTTCGTGGAATCTGCAATAGGATATTTGGTAGCACATTGAAACCTCTGGTGCCAAAGGAAATAAGCTCAGAGATAAACCAAAAAGAAACTGGTTGAGAAACTGCTTTGTGAGATGTGAATTCATCTCACCGTGTTACACTGTTCTTTTCACTGAGCAGCTTGCTAACACTGTTTGCTTGCAATCCTAAATGGAACATTTTGGAGTGCATTGAAGTTTATGGTGACATAGGAAATATTCACATAGAAAAAATAGAAGGAAGCTTTCTGAGAAACCACTTTCTGATGGGTTAATTCATCGTGATCAGTTTGGAATCACTGTTTTTGGGGAATCTGATGAAGGATATTTTGGATTGCATTGAACCTATGGTTACAATGGAAATATACTCATGTGAAAACTATAAAGAAGCTTTCTGAGAAAGTTATTTCTGATGTGTGAATTCATTGCACAGATTTACACCATTCTTTTCATGGAGCAGTTTGCTAACACTGTTTTTGTGAAATCTGCAAATGGATAAATGGGAGCACATTGATGCCTATGGTGAATAACTAAATATCCTCAGATAGAAATGAGAAAGAAGTTTTCTCAGAAACTGCTCTGTGATGTGTGAATTCATCTCAGAGGGTTACACTATTCTTCACATTGAGCAGTTTGCTAACACTGTATTCTTGGAATCTGTAATGGGATATTTTGGAGTGCATTGAAGGTTATGGTGACTAAGAAATATCCACAGACAAAAACTAGAAAGAAGATTTCTGAGAAACTGCATTGTGATTTGTGAATTCATCTCATAGACTTACACAATTCTTTTCAGGGAGCAGTTTGGTAGCTCTGTTTTTGGGAAATCTGAGAAGGGATATTTTGAATCACATTGATGCCTATGGTGACAAAGGAAATATACTCAGATAAAAACTAAAAATAAGTTTTATGAGAAACTGCTTTGTGGTGCATGAATTAATCTCACAGAATGCACCGTTCTTTTCATTGAGCAATTTGCTAATACTGTTTTCGTGCAAACTACAAAGGGATATTTGGGAAAGCATAGAGGCCTATGGTGAAAATGGAAATATCCTCAGATAAAAACT
>NC_045452.1:65599557-65714616 GCF_002776525.5 Piliocolobus tephrosceles
ATGGCTGTAGATGTGTGGTATTATTTCTGAGGACTCTGTTCTGTTCCATTGGTCTATATCTCTGTTTTGGTACCAGTACCATGCTGTTTTGGTTACTGTAGCCTTGTAGTATAGTTTGAAGTCAGGTAGCCTCCAGCTTTGTCCCTTTGACTTAGGATTGTCTTGGCAATGCGGGCTCTTTTTTGGTTGCATATGAACTTTAAAGCAGGTTTTTCCAATTCTGTGAAGAAACTCATTGGTAGCTTGATGGGGATGGCGTTGCATCTATAAATAACCTTGGGCAGTATGGCCATTTTCACGATATTGATTCTTCCTATCCATGAGCATGATATGTTCTTCCATTTGTTTTTGTCCTCTTTTATTTCACTGAGCAGTGGTTTGTAGTTCTCCTTTAAGAGGACCTTTGCATCCCTTGTAAGTTGGATTCCTAGGTAGTTTATTCTCTTTGAAGCAATTGTGAATGGAAGTTCATTACTGTTTTGGCTCTGCTTTTCTGTTACTGGTGTATAATAATGCTTGTGATTTTTGCACATTAATTTTGTATCCTGAGACTTTGCTGAAGTTGCTTATCAGCTTAAGGAGATTTTGGGCTGAGACCATGGGGTTTTCTAAATATACAATCATGTCATCTGCAAACAGGGACAATTTGACTTCTTCTTTTCCTAACTGAATACCCATTATTTCTTTCTCTTGCCTGATTGCCCTAGCCAGAACTTCCAACACTATGTTGAATAGGAGTGGTGAGAGAGGGCATCCCTGTCTTGTGCCGGTTTTCAAAGGGAATTTTTCCAGTTTTTGCCCATTCAGTGTGATATTAGCTGTGGGTGTTTTATAAATAGCTCTTATTATTTTGAGGTACATTCCATCAATATCGAATTTATTGAGCGTTTTTAGCATGAAGGGCTGTTGAATTTTGTCAAAAGCCTTTTCTGCATCTATTGAGATAATCACGTGGTTCTTGTCTTTGGTTCTGTTTATATGCTGGATTACATTTATTGATTTGCGAATGTTGAACCAGCCTTGCATCCCAGGGATGAAGCCCACTTGATCATGGTGGATAAGCTTTTTGATGTGCTGCTGAATCTGGTTTGCCAGTATTTTATTGAGGATTTTTGTGTCGATGTCCATCAGGGATATTGGTCTAAAATTTTCTTTTTTTGTTGTGTCTCTGCCAGACTTTGGTATCAGGATGATGTTGGCCTCATAAAATGAGTTAGGGAGGATTCCCTCTTTTCCTATTGATTGGAATAGTTTCAGAAGGCATGGTACCAGCTCCTCCTTGTACTTCTGGTAGAATTCAGCTGTGAATCCATCTGGTCCTGGACTTTTTTTGGTGGGTAGGCTATTAATTATTGCCTCAATTTCAGAGCCTGCTATTGGTCTATTCAGGGATAAAGAAGAAAAGAGAGAGAGGAAACAAATAGATGCAATAAAAAATGATAAAGGAGATATCACTACCGACCCCACAGAAATACAAACTACCATCAGAGAATACTATAAACACCTCTACGCAATCAACTAGAAAATCTAGAAGAAATGGGTAATTTCCTGGACACTTACACTCTCCCAAGACTAAACCAGGAAGAAGCCTATTGTTAAAAATTAAACATTCTCAGACAAAAACTAGAAAGAACCTTCCTGAGAAACCCTTTGTGATTCGTGAGTTAATCTCTCAGAGTTACAGGATGCTTTCAATCGATTAGTTTCATAGCACTCCTTTGGGGAGTCTGAGAAGAGATATTTTAGATCTCACAGAGTTACACAATTCTTTCATGCATCATTTTGATAGCACGGTTTGTGGGGAAACTGAGATGAGATATTTTGGATCCCATTGAAACCTATTTTGACAAAGGAAATATCTTCAGATAAAAACTAGAAAGAAGCTTCCTGAGAAGGTTCTTTGTGTTGTGTGAATTCATCTCAGAGAGTTACACTTTTCTTTTCAGAGAGCAGTTTCCCAACACTGCTTTCGAGCAATATGCAATGGGATATTTGGGAGCATATTGAGGCCTATGGTGAGAAAGGAAACATCCTCAGATAAAAAGTAGAAAGAAGCTTTCTGAGAAACTGCTTTGTGAGGTGTAAATTCATCTCACAGAATTACACTGTTTTTTTTCCCTGAGGAGTTTCCTAACACAGTTATCTTGGAGCCTGTACTGGGGCATTTCAGAGCACATTGAAGCTTATTGTGACAGAGGAAATATCCTCATATAAAAACTAGAAGGAAGCTTTCTGAGAAACCACTTTGTGATGTGTTAAGTCATCTCACAGAGTTACACAATACTTTTCATGGATCAGTTTGTTAGCCCTATTTTTGTGGAATCTGAGAAGGGATACTTTGGATTCTATTGAACCCTGTGGGGACTAAGGAAATATCCTCAGATAAAATTCTTTTCATGGAGCAGTTTGATGGCACTGTTTTCTAGGAATCTGAGAAGGAATATTTTGGATCACATTGAAACCTGTGGTGACAAAGCATATATCCTCAGATAAAATCTAGAAGGAAATTTTCTGAGAAACTTCTTCATGTTGTGTGAATTAACCTCACAAAGTTACACCATTCTTTTCATTGAGAAGTGTACTAAACCTTTTTTTTTTTTTTTTTTTTTTTTTTTTTTTTTTTTTTGCAATCTACGATGGTACATTACGGATTGCGTTGAAGTGTATGGTCAAAAAGTAAATAACCTCAGATAAAATCTAGAAAGAAGCTTTCTGAGAAACAACTTTTGAAGGTGTGAATTCATCTCACAGAGATACACTGTTGTTTTTATTGAACAGTGTGAAAATACTTTTTCTGGAATCTGCAATAGGATATTTAGGAGTGCATTGAAGCCTATGGTGACAAAGGAAATATCCTAAGTAAAAAAAAAAAAAAAAAAAAAAAGAAGCTTTCTGAGAAACCTCTTCATAATGTGTGTGAATTCATCTCACAGAGGTTCACTGCAATTTTCATTGAACGGTTTGCTACCATTGTTTTCTTGGAATCTGCAATCAGATATTTTGGAGCGTATTGAACCTTAGGGTGACAAAGGAAATATCCTCATATAAAAACTAGAAAGAAGCTTTCTGAGAAACAGTTTTGTGATGTGTTAATTCATCTCACAGAGTTGCAGGATTCTTTTCATGGATCAGTTAGGTAGCACTGTTTTGGGGAAGTTGAGAAGGGATATTTTGGATTGCTTTGGTGAACATGGTGACAAACGAAATAATCTCAGATAAGAACTAGAAGAAAGTGTGAGAAAGTTCTTTCTGATGTGTGAATCATCTCACAGAACTACACCTTTCTTTTCATGAAGCAGTTGCTAACACTGTTTCGTGGAATCTGCAAAGGGATATTTGGTAGCACATTGAGGCCTATTGTGGAAAAAGGAAATATGTTCAGATAAAAACTAGAAAGAAGCTTTCTGATTAAATGCTTTATGATGTGTGAATTCATCTTACAGAGTTACAATGTTCTTTTCATTTAGCAGCTTGTTAACACTCTTTTTTTTGGAATCTGCAATGTGATATTTTCCATTGCATTGAGGCCTATAGTGAAAAAGTAATTACCCTTAGATAAAACTAGAATGAAGCTTTCTGAGAAGTTTCAGATTTGTGAACTGAAACTTTTCAGATTTGTGAACTGAACTGATTTGTGATGTGTGAATTCATCTCACAGTGTTACATTGCTCACTTCATGTGCAGTTTGCTAACACTGCTTTCTTGGAATCTGCAATGGGATATTTTGGTGCACATTGAAGCTTTTGATGACAAAGGAAATATCCTCATCTAAAAGCTAGAGAGAAGATTTCAGAAAATTGGCTTTATGATGTTTAATTTCTCTCATGGAGTTACATGATTCTATTCATGGATAAGTTTGGTAGCATGTTTTTTGGGGTATCTGACTAGGGATATTTTGGATAGCATTGAATCCTAGGGTGACAAAGAAATTATCTTCAGATAACAACTAGAAAGAAGCTTTTTCAGAAAGGCTTTTTTGATGTGTGAATTCATCTCACCGAGTTACACCTTTGTTTGCATGGAGCAGTTGCTAACAGTTTTTGTGGAATCTGCAACAGGATATTTGTGAGCGCATTGAGGCCTTTGATGAAAAAGTAAATATTCTCATAGAAAAAGGAGAAGGAAGCTTTCTGAGAAACTGTTTTGTGATGTGTGAATTCCACTCACAGAATTAAACTGTTCTTTTCATTGAGCAGTTTGCTAACACGGTTTTCTTGGAATCTGCAATGGCTTATGTTGGAGTGCATTGAAGCTTATTGTTAAAAATTAACTATCCTCAGATAAAAACTAGAAAGAAACACTCTGAGAAAGTTCTTTGTATTTGTGAATTCATCTCACAGAGGTACACGAAGCTTTCAAAGGATTAGCTTGATAGCAGTGTTTTGGGGGATTCTGAGTAGGGATATTATGGATCACTTTGAAGCCTATGGTGTCAATGGAAATATCCTCAGATTAAAAGTGAAAGAAACTTTCAGAGAAATTTCTTTGTGATGTGTGAATTCATCTCACAGAGTTACAACTTTCTTTTTTTGGACCAGTTTGCTAACACTGTTTTTGTGTAGTATGCACAGGGATATTTGGGAGAGCACTGAGGCCTATGGTGAAAAAGGAAATATCTTCAGATTAAAACCAGAAAGAAGCTTTCTGAGAAACTTCTTTGTGATTTGTGAATTCATCTCACAGAGTTACACCATTCTTTCCATTGAGCAGCTTGCAAACACTGTTTTTGTGGAATCTGCAAGGCATACTTCGGAGTGCATTGAAGCTTTAGGTGACAAAGGAAATATCCTCCAAAAAAAAAAAAAAAAAGCTAGAAAGAAGCTTTCTGAGAAACTGCTTGGTGATATGTGAATTCATCTCCCAGAGTTACCTGATTCTTTTTATTGAACAGTTTGGTAGCACTGTTTTGGGGGAATCTGAAAAGGCATATTTTGGATCGCTTTGAAGCCTATGGTGATTAAGGAAATATCCTAAGATAAAAACTAGAAAGAAACTTTATGAGAAACTGCTTTGTGATGTGTGAATTAATCTCAGAGTTCACTGTCCTTTTCATTGAGCACTTTTCTAACACTGTTTTCCTGCAATCTGCAAAAGGATATTTGAGAGTGCATTAAGCCCTATGTTGAAAAAGGAAATATCCTTAGATAAAAACTATGAAAAAGCTTTCTGAGAAACTGCTTTGGGATGTGTGAATTCATTTCACAGAGTTACATCATTCTTTTCATTGAGCAGTTTGCTAACACTGTTTTCATGGAATCAGCAAAGGAATAATTTGGAGTACATTGAAGGTTACAGTGACAAAGGAAATATCCTCAGACAAAAACTAGAAAGAAGCTTTCTGGAAAACGGCTTTGTGTTTGTGAACTCATATCACAGAGTTACATGATTATTTTCATGAAGCTGTTTGGTAGCACTGTTTTTGGGGAATCTCAGAAGGGACCTTTTGGATCACATTGAAGAGTATGGTGACAAAAGAAACATTCTAAGATAAAAAATTGAAAGAAGCTTTCTGAGAAAGTACTTTATGATGTGTGATTTCACCTCACAGAGTTACACCTTCTTTTCATTGGTAACACTGTTTTCACGAAATCTGCATAGAATATTTGGTAGTGCATTGAAGCCTATAGTGACTAAGGTAATATCCTCAGAAAATAGGAGAAAGAATCTTTCTGAGAAACTGCTTTGTGATGTGTGAATTCATCTCACCAATTTATATGTTTTCTTTCATGGAGCAGTTTGCAAATACTATTTTCATGGAATCTGAAAAGTGTTATTCACGAGTGCATTGAGGAATATGTTGAAAAAGGAAATATACAAATACTAGAAAGAAGCTTTCTGTCAAACTGTTTTGTGATACATCAATTTTTATCAGAGAGTTACATCGTTCTCTTTAGTGAGAAGTTTGCTATCACTTTTTTTCGTGGAATCTGCAATGCGATACTCTGGAGCACATTGAGGAATATGGAGAAAAAGGAAATATTCTCCGATAAATACTAGAAAGAAGCTGTCTCAGTAACAACTTTGTGATGTGTGAATTCATCGCACACAGTTACACCATTCTTTTCATGGAGCAGTTTGGCAGCACTGTTTCTGGGGAACATGAGAAGGGATATTTTGGATCACAGTGAAGCCTTGGGTTACAAAGGAAATACCTTCAGATAAAAACTAGAAAGAAGATTTCTCAGAAACTTCTTTGTGATATGTGCATTCACCTCACAGAGTATCATCTTTCTGTTCATGGAACAGATTGCTAACACAGGTTTTGTGGAATCTGCGAAGGGATGTTTGGGAGCGCATTGAGGCCTATCTGTGGTGAAAAGGGAAATATCCTCAGAGAAAAAGTAGAAAGAGGGTTTCTGAGAAACGGCTTTGTGATGTGTGAATTCATCTTACAGATTTACACTGTTCATTTCATTGAGCCGTTTGCTAACACTGTTGTCCTGGAGTCTACATTGGGATATTTTGGAGTGCAATAAAGCTTATGGTGACAAAGGAAATATCCTCATATGAAAACTAGAAAGGAACTTTCTGAAAAACTGCTGTGTGATGTGTTAATTCATCTCACAGAGTTACACGATTCTTTTCATAGATCAGTTTTTGGAGAATCTGAGAAGGGATATTTTGGATCACATTGAAGTCTATGGTGACAAAGGAGATATCCTTAGATAAAAACTAGAAAGAATGATTCTGAGAAAATTCTTTGTAATAATTGAATTCATGTCACAAATTTACAACTTTCTATTCATGAAGCCGTTTGCTAACACTGTTTTCTTTGAATCTGCGAAGAAATATTTGGGAGCACATTGAGGCCTATGGTGAGAAAGGAAATATACTCAGATCAAAATTAGAAAGAAGATTTCTGAGAAACTGCTTTGTGATGAGTGAATTCATCTTACAGAGATACAGCATTCTTTTCATGGAGCAGTTTGCTAACACTGTTTTTGTGGAATCTGCAATAGGATATTTGGGAGTGTATTGAAGCCTATGGTGACTGCAGAAATATCCTCAGAGAAAAATCAACAAGAATCTTTCTCAGAAACTGCATGGTGACGTGTGAAGTCATATCACAGACATACACTTTTTCTTTCATAGAGGAGTTTGCTAATACTATTTTCGTGGAATCTGAAAAGGGATCTTCACGAGTGCATTGAGGAATATCTTGAAAAAGAAAATATACTCATACAAATACTAGAAAGAGGCTTTCTGTGAAACTGCTTTGTGTGGTGTTACAGTGGTCTCTTCATTGAGAAGTTTACTATCACGTTTTTTGTGTAATCTGCAACGTGATATTCAGGAGTGCATTAAGGAATATGGAGAAAAAGAAAATATCCTCAGATAAATATTAGAAAGAAGCTCTCTGAGAAACAGCTTTGTGATGTGTGAATTCATCTCACACAGTTTTACCATTGTTTTCATGGAGCAGTTTGGCAGCACTGTTTTTGTGGAACATGAGAAGGGATATTTTGGATCACATTAAAGCCTTGGGTTACAAAGAAAATATCTTCAGATAAAAACTTAAAGAAGATTTCTCAGAAACTTCTTTGTAATAAGTGTCTTCACCTCACAGAGTATCACCTTTCTGTTCATGGAGCAGATTGCTAACACAGGTTTCATGGAATCTGTGAAAGGATGTTTGGGAGCACATTGAAGCCTATGGTGAAAAAGGAAAAATGAGAAAAAGTAGAGAAAGTAGAAAGAGAAAAAGTAGGAAGAAGCTTTCTGAGAAATGGCTTTGTGATGCCTGAATGCATCTTACAGATTTACACTGTTCATTTCATTGAGCCATTTGCTAACACTGTTGTCCTGGAGTCTACTTTGGGATATTTTGGAGTGCAGTAAAGTTTATGGTGACAAAGGAAATATCCTCATATGAAAACTAGAAAGGAACTTTCTGAGAAACTGCTGTGTGATGTGTTAATTCATCTCACAGAGTTACACGATTCTTTTCATAGATCAGTTTTTGGGGAATCTGAGAAGGGCTATTTTGGATCACATTGAAGCCTATGGTGACAAAGGAGATATCCTCAGATAAAAGCTAGGAAGAATGATTCTGAGAAAGTTCTTTGTAATAATTGAATTCATGTCACAAATTTACAACTTTCTATTCATGAAGCCTTTTGCTAACACTGTTTTTTTTGAATCTGCGAAGGGATATTTGGGAGCACATTGAGGCCTATGGTGAGAAAGGAAATATACTCAGATCAAAATTAGAAAGAAGATTTCTGAGAAACTGCTTTGTGATGAGTGAATTCATCTTACAGAGATACAGCGTCATTTTCATTGGGCAGTTTGATAACACTGTTTTTGTGGAGTCTGCAACAGGATATTTGAGAGTGCATTGAAGCCTATGGTGACAAAGGAAATATCATAAGTTAAAAACTAAAAAGAAGCTTTCTAAGAAACTGCTTTTTGTTGTGTCAATTCATCTCACAGAGTTACATCTTTCTTTCCATGGAGCAGTTTGCTAACACTGTTTTCATGGAATTTGCAATAGGATATTTGGGAGTGCGTTGAAGCCTATGGTGACTGCAGAAATATCCTCAGAGAAAAACCAAAAAGAATCTTTCTGAGAAACTGCTTTGTGATGTGTGAATTCATGTCACAGATTTACACTTTTTCTTTCATATAGGAGTTTGCTAATACTATTTTCGTGGAATCTGAAAAAGAATATTCATGAGTGCATTGAGGAATATCTTGAAAAAGGAAATATACTCATACAAATACTAGAAAGAAGCTTTCTGTGAAACTGCTTTCTGAGGTGTCAATTAATATCACAGAGTTACAGTGGTCTCTTCATTGAGAAGTTTGCTATCACATTTCTCGTGTAATCTGCAATACGATATTCTGGTGCGCATTGAGGAATATGGAGAAAAAGGAAATATCCTCAGATAAGTACTAGAAAGAAGCTGTCTGAGAAAGAGCTTTGTGATGTGTGATTCATCTCACATAGTTACACCATTCATTTCATGGTGTAGTTTGGGAGCACTGTTTTTGGGGAATCTGAGAAATGATATTTTGGATCACATTGAAGCCTTGGGTGACAAAGGAAATATCTTCAGATAAAAACTAGAAAGAAGCTTTCTCAGAAACTTCTTTGTAATGTGTTTATTCACCTCAGGGAGTATCACCTTTCTGTTCATGAAGCAGACTGCTAACACAGTTTTGATGGAATCTGCAAAGTGATGTTTGGGATCGCAGTGAGGCCTAAGGCTTATAAGGAAATATCCTCAGAGAAAAAGTGGAAAGAAGCTTTCTGGGAAACTGCTTTGTGGTGTGTGAATTCATCTTACTGATTTACACCATTCATTTCATTGAGCCGTTTGCTAACACTGTTTTCCTGGAGTCTACAATGGGATGTTTTGGAGCTCATTGAATCTTTTGGTGACAATGGAAATATCCTCCTATACAAACTAGAAAGAAACTTTCTGAGAAACAGCTTTGTGATGGGTTAATTCATCTCACAGAGCTACACCTTTCTTTTCATGGAGCAGTTTTTAGCAAACTGTTATTGTGGAATCTGCAAAGGGATTTTTGGGAGCGATTTGATTCCTATGGTGAAAATGGAGATATCCTCAGATAAAAACTAAACAGAAGCTTTCTGAGAAACTGTTTGGTGATGCGTGAATTAATCTCACATATTTACACTGTTCTTTTCACTGAGTAGTTTGCTAACACTGTTTTCTTGGAATCTGCACTAGGATATTTCAGAATGCATTGAAACTTTTGGTGACGAAGGAACTATCCTCACATAAAAACTGGAAAGAATCTTTCTGAGAAAGGGCTTGTGATGTATTAATTCATTTCACGGAATTACTCGATTCTTTTCTTGGATCAGTTTGGGAGCAATCTTTTTTGGAAACCTGAGAAGGGATATTTGGGATCACATTGAAGCCTGTGGTGACAAAGGATAGATCCTCAGATATCCCAGAAAGGATCTTTCTGAGAAAGTACTTTGTGTTGTGTGAATTCATCTCACAGTGTTACACCTTTCTTTTCATGGAGTCGTTTGCTAACGCTGTTTTCATGGATTATGCAAAGGGATATTTGGAAGTGCATGGAGGATTATGGTGATAAATGAAATATCCTCTGATAAAAACCAAAAAGAAAATTTCTATGAAACTGCTTTGTGATGGGTAAATTCATCTCACAGACTTACACTGTTTTTCTCATTGAAAAGTTTGCTAACTTTTTTTTGCGTGGAATCTGCAATGGGATATTCACGAGCACATTGAGGTCTATGGTGAAAAACAAAATATCCTCAGACAAAAAACAGAAAGAAGCTTCCATAGATAGTGCTTTGTGATTTGTGAATTCATGTCACAGAATTACACGATCCTTTTCATGAAGCAGTTTGTTAGCACTGTTTTCATGGAATCTGCAAATGGATATTTGGGAGTGCATTGATGCCTCTGGTGATAAAGGAAATATCCTCAGACAAAAACTAGAAAGAGGCTATCTGAGAAACTTCTTTGTGATGTATGAATTCAGCTCACAGAGTTACACTGTTCTTTTCATTGAGCAGTTAGATAACATTGTTTTCATGGAATCTGCAATAGGATAATTGGGAGCACATTGAAGACTATGGTGACAAAGGAAATATTCTCAGATAAAAACCAAAAAGAAACTTTCTGTGACACGCTTTGGGATGTGTGAATTCATCTCACAGAGTTATGCTATTATTTTTATTGAGAAGCGTACTAACACTTTTTTCATGGAAACTGTAATGGCATATTCCAGAGCGCATTGAAGGATATGATGAAAAAGGAAATATAATCAGATAAAAACTAGAAGGAAGCTTTCCAAGAAACTGCTATGCGATGGGTGAATTCATCTCACATAGTTACACCATTCTTTTCATGGAGTAGTTTGGTAGCCTGTTTTTTGGAAAATTTGAAAAGGGATATTTTGTATTGTATTGAAGACCACGGTGACAAAGGAATTATCCTCAGATAAAAACTGGAAAGAATCTTTCTGAGAAAGTTCTTTGTGATGTGTAAATTCATCTCACAGATTTACTCCTTCTTTTCATGGAGCAGTTTGCTAATACTATTTTCATGGAATCAGGAAAGGGGTATTCGTGAGACAACCATGGCAAATGGTGGCAAAGAAATTATCCTCACACAAAAACTAGAAGGAAGCTTTCTGAGAAATTGCTTTATGATGTGTGTATTCACATCACAGAGTTACACGATTTTATTCTTGGAGCAGTTTGCTAACACAGTTTTCGTGGAATCTGCAACAGGATATTTGGGAGTACATTGAATCTTATGGTGACAAAGGAATTATCCTCAGTCAAAAACCAAAAAGAAGCTGTCTGAGAAACTGCTTGTAATGGGTAAATTTAACTCACAAATTTAAAACTTTTTTTTCATGGAGCAGTTTGTTAATACTTTTATCATGTGATTTGCAAAGGCATATCTGGGAGCACATTGAGGCCTATAGTGAAAAAGCAAATATCCTCAGATAAAAACCAGAAAGAAGCTTTCTGAGAAACTGCTTTGTGAAGTGTGAGTTTATCTTAGAGAGTTACACCATACTTTTCATTGTGCAGTTTGATGACACTGTTTTCGTGGATTCTGAAATAGAATATTTTTGAGTGCCTTGAAGCCTATGGTGACAAAGGAAATATCCTCAGACAAAAAACAAAAGGAAGCTTTCTGTCAAACTGCTTTGTGATGTGTGAATTCGTCTCACAGAGTTACACCATTCTTTTTATTGAGAAGTTTGGTAACACTTTATTCATGGTATCTGCCATGAGATATTCCAGAGCACCTTGAAGAATATGGTGAACAAGGAAATATCCTCAGATAAAACTAGAAAGAAACTTTCTGAGAAACAGCTTTGTGATGTGTGAATTCATCTTACAGAGATACACTGTTCCTTTCATGGATCAGTTTGGTAGCACTGTTTTTGGGAAATCAGAGGAGGGATATTACAAATGACATTGATGTCTATGGTGACAAAGGAAATATCCTCAGATGAAAATTAGAATGAGTCTTTCTGAGAAACTGCTTTATGATATGTGATTTTATCTCACCGAGTTACACTGCTCTTTTCACTGAGTAGTTTGATAACACTGTTTTCGTGGAATTTGCTATGGGATATTTCAGAGTATATTGGAGCTTGTGGTGACAAAGGAAATATCCTCATGTAAAATCTAGAAAGAAGCATTCTGAGAAACCGATTTGTGATTTGTAAATTCATTTCACAAAGTTAAAGTTTCCTTTCATGGAACAGTTTGGTAGTATTGTTCATGGGAAATGTCAGAATGGATATTTGGGATCACATTGAAGCGTATGGTGACAAAGGAAAATCCTCAGGTAAAAACTAGAAATAATCTCTCTGAGGTTCTTTCTGAAGTGTCAACTCCTCTTCATAGAATTTCACCTGCCTTTTCATGGAGACGTTTGCTAACACTGTTTTTGTGGAATCTGCAAAGGAGTATTTGGGAGCACATTGAGGCCTACATCGAAAAAGGAAATATTATCAGATAAAAACTAGAAAGAAGCTTTCTGAGAAACTGCTTGGCGATCTGTGAGTTCATCTGACAGATTACACCATTCTCTTAATTGAGCAATTTGATAACACTGTTTTCGTGGAATCTGCAATAGGATATTTGGGAGTGCTTTGAAGCTTGCAGTGACAAAGGATATATCCTTAGATAAAAACCAAAATAAGTTTTCTGCGAAACTGCTTTGTGATGTGTCAAATCATCTCACAGAATTACAACATTCTTTTCATTGAGAAGTTCTCTAGCACATTTTTCGTGAAATCTGCAAAAGGATATTTGGTAGCACATTGATGAATATGGTGTAAAATTAAATATCCTTGGATAAAAAATAAGAAAAAAGTTTTCTGAGAAACAGTTTTGTGATGTGTGAATTCATCTCGCAAAGATACACCAATCTTTTCATGGATCAGTTTGATTGCTCTGTTTTTGGGGAATCTGAGAAGGGATTTTTTTATTGCTTTGAATCCTATGGTGACAAAGGTAATATCTTCAGATAAAAACTAGAAAGAGGCTTTCTGAGAAAGTTCTTTATGATGTCTGAATTCACCTCACAGCGTTACACCTTTATTTTCATGGAGCAGTTTGCTAATACTGTTTTCATTTTATCTGCAAAGGGATATTTGGGAGCACATTGAGGCCTATGTTGGAAAAGGAAATATATTCCGACAAAAACTAGAAAGAAGATTTCTGAGAAACTGCTTTGTGATGTGTCAATTCATCTTGCAGAGTTACACCATTCATTTTGTTGAGCAGTTTGATAACACTGTTTTCGTGGAATCTGCAGTAGGGTATTTGGGAACACAATGAAGATTAGGTGACAAAGAATTACCCCCAGATAAAAACCAAAAGAACTTTTCTGTGAAACAGCTTTGTGATGTGTGAATTCATCTCACAGAGTTACACCATTTTTTCCATGGAGCAGTTTGGTAGCAGTTTTTGGGGAATATGAGAAGGGATATTCTGGTTCATGTTTAAGCCTATGGTAACAAAGGAAATATCCTCAGATAAAAACTAGAAAGAAAGTTTCCGAGAAACTTCTTTGTGATGTGTATATTCATCTCTCAGAATAAGATCTTTTTTTCATGGAGAAGCTTTCTAACACTATTTTCATGGAGTCTCCAAAGGGAGATTATGGAGCGAGTTGAGTCCTATGCTGAAAAAGGAAATATCTTCACATAAAATCTGGAAGGAAACTTTATGAGAAACTGTTCTGAGACTTGTGAATTCATCTGACAGATTTACACTGTTCTTTTCTTGGAGAAGTTTGCTAACAGTTTTGTCACGGAATCTGCAATAGAATATTCAGGAGTACATTGAGGAACACGGAGAAAAAAGAAATATCCTCAGATAAAAACTAGAAAGAAGCTTTCTGAGAAACTGCATTGTGATGTGTGAATTCATCTCATAGAGTTACACCACTCTTTTCATGAGAAGTTTGGTAGCACTGTTTTTGGGGAATGTGAAAAAGCATGATTTGAATTACATTGAGGCCTATGGTGACAAAGGAAATAATCTCAGTTTAAAAAGTAGAAATAAGCTTTCTGAGAAACTGCTTTGTGTTGTATGAATTCATCTCACATAGTTACAGGATTCTTTTTTTGGAGCAGTTTGCTAACACTCTTTCTGTGGAATCTGCAATAGGATATTTTGGAGTGCATTGATGCCTAGCATGAGAAAGGAAATATCCTCAGCAAAACCCAAAAAGAATGTTTCTAAGAAACTTTTCTGTGATGTGTGAATTCCTCTAACAGGTTTACACCTTTCTTTCCATTTAGCAGTTTTCTAACACCATTTGTGTGGAATCTGCAAGGAGATATTCACGAGTGTGTTGAGGACTGTAGTGGAAAAGGAAATATCCCCAGACAAAAACTAGAAAGAAGCTTTCTGACAACCTAGTTGGGGATTTGTGAATTGATCTCATAGAGTTACATGATTCTCATCATGGAGCAGTTTGGTAGAACTTTTTTGGGGGAATCTGAAGAGGGATATTTGGATCGCATTGAAACCTATGGTGAAAATGAATTATCCTCATATAAAAAGTAGAAAGAAGCTCTCTAAGAAACTGCTCTGTGATGTGTGAATTCAACTCACATAATTACACCATTCTTTTCATGGATCAGTTTGGTAGCACTGTTTTTGGGGGAATCAGAGAAGGGATATTTTGAATTTCATTGAAGCCTATGGTGACAAAGGAAATAATCTCAGTTTAAAAAGTAGAAATAAGCTTAATGAGAAACTGCTTTGTGATGTGTGAATTCATCTCACAGACTTGCATGATTCTTTTCTTGCAGCAGTTTGCTAACACTATTTTCAAAGAATCTGTAGTAGGATATTTGGGAGTGCATTGAAGTGTATGGTGACAAAGGAAATTTCCTTAGACAAAAAACAAAAAGAAGCCTTCAGAGAAACTGTTTTCTGATGTGTGAATTCAACTCACAGAGATACACTGTTCTTTTCATTGAGCAGTTTGCTAACACTCTTTTCTTGGAATCTGCAATCTGATATTTCAGAGCACATTGCAGTTTTTTGTGACAAGGGAAATATAATCAGATACAAACTGGAAAGAAGCTTTCTGAGGAACCACTCTGTGATGTGTTAATTCATCTCACAACCACTCTGTGATGTGTTAATTCATCTCACCGAGTTACATGATACATTTCTTGGATCAGTTTGGTAGCACTGTTTTTGGGGAATCTGAGAAGGGATATTTTGGATCGCATCAAAGCCTATGGTGACAAAGGAAATATCCTCAGATAAAAACTAGAAAGGATCTTTCTGAGAAAGTACTTTCTGATGTGTGAATTCACCTCATAGAGTTACACCTTTCTTTTCATGGAGTAGTTTGCTAACAGTGTTTTCAAGGAATCTGCAAAGGGATATTTGGTTGTGCATGGAGGATTATGGTGAAAAAGTAATTGTGCTCTGAAAGAAACCAAAAAGAATATTTCCGTTAAACTGGTTTGTGATGTGTGAATTCATCTCACAGAGCTACATTGTTCATTTCATTGAGAAGTTTGCTAACACTTTTTTTTTTTTTTTAAGACAGAGTCTCACTCTGTTGCACGTGCTGGAGTGCAGTGGCCGGATCTCAGCTCACTGCAAACTCTGCCTCCCGGGTTTATGCCATTCTCCTGCCTCAGCCGCCAGAGTAGCTGGGACTACAGGCGCCTGCCACCTCCCCTGTCTAGTTTTGTGTATTTTTAGTAGAGATGTGGTTTCACCATGTTAGCCAGGATGGACTCGATCTCCTGACCTCGTGATCCACCCATCTCAGCCTCCCAAAGTGCTGGGATTACAGGCTTGAGCTACCGCACCTGGCCTGCTAACACTTTTTTCGTGGGATCTGCAATGGGACATTCGTGAGTGCATTGAGGCCTAAGGTGAAAAATGAAATATCTTTAGACAAAATATAGAAAGAAGCTTTCTTAGAAACTGGTTTGTGATTTGTGAATTCATCTCATGGAGTTACACCATTCTTTTCATTGAGCAGTTTGATAACACTTTTTTTTCATGCAAACTGCAATGGGATATTTTGGAGTGCATTGAAGCTTATGGTAACATAGGAAATACCCTCACAGAAAAAGTAGAAAGAGAATTTCAGAAACTGCTTTGTGATGTGTGAATTCACCTCACAGAGTAACACCTTTCTTTTCATGGAGCACTTTACTAACACGGTTTTTGTGGAATCTCCAACAGGATATTTGAGAGCACATTGAAGCCTATAGTGACAAAGGAAATATCCTGAGATAAAAACCAAAGAGACGATTTCTGAGAAACTGTTGTGATGTGTGAATTCATCCCAGCGTGTTATACTGTTCTTTTTATTGAACAGTGTGCTCACACTGTTTTCTATGAATCTGCAATGGGATTTTTTGGAGTGCATTGAAGCTTATGGTGTCATAGAAAATATGCTAATAGAAAAAGAAGAAAGAAACTTTCTGAGAAATCACTGTGATGTGTTAATTCATCTCACAGAGTTACAGAATTCTATTCATGAATCAGTTTGGTAACACAGTTTTTGGGGAATCTGACAAGGACTATTTTGGATCACATTGAAGCCTATCTTGACAAAGGAAATATCCTCAGATAAAAACTAGAAAGAATGTTTCTGAGAACGTTCTCTGAGATTTGTGAATTCATCTCACAGAGTTACACTTTTCTTTACATGGAGCCATTTGCTAGCACTGTTTTCATGGAATCTGGAAAGGGATATTTTGAGGGGCTTTCAGGGCCATGGAAGAAAACTAAATATCCTCAGATAAAAGCTAGAAAGAAGCTTTCTGAGAAACTGCATTCTGATGTGTAAATTAATCTCACACAGTTACACTGTACTTTTCATTGAGAGGTTTGCAAACACTGTTTTCATGCAATCTGCAAAGGGATATTGGGAGCACATTGAGGTCTATAGTGAAAAAGGAAATATCCTCAGAGAAAAACTAGAAAGAAGCTTTCTGAGAAACTGCTTTGTGATGTGTGAATTCACCTCACAGAGTTACACCGTTCCTTTCATTAAGCTGTTTAATAACACTGTTTTCTAGGAATCTGCAGTAGTATATATGGGAGCATATTGAAGCCTATGGTTACAAAGGAAACATCCTCAGATAAAAACAAAAAGAAACTTTCTGAGAAACTGCTTTGTGATGTGTGAGCTCATCTCACAAAGTTACACTGTTCTTTTCATTGATCAGTTTGACAGCACTGTTTTCTTGGAATCTGTATGGGGACATTTTGGAGAGCATTGAAGCTTATGGTGACAAAGGAAATATCCACAGACAAAAACTAGACAGAAGCTTTTTGAGAAACTCCTTTTTATTTGTGAATTCAACTCATAAAGTTACACCATCTTTTTCATTGAGCTGTTTGATCACACTCTTTTCGTGGAATCTACAAAGGGATATTTGGGAGCGCATTGAGGCCTATGGTGATAAAGGAAATATCCTCAGATAAAAAACAGAATCTTTCTGAGAAACTGCATTGCAATGTGTGAATTCATCACACAAAGTTGCACTGTTCTTTTCTTTAAGCAGTTTGCTAACTCTGTTTACTTGGAATCTGCATTGGGATATTGTGGAGTGGTTTGAAGTTTAATTTGACAAAGGGAACATCCTCATATAAAAACTAGAAAGAAGCTTTCTGAGAAAGCACTTTGTGATGTGCTAATTCATCTCACAGAGTTACATGATGCTTTTCATGGATCAGTTTGGTAGTACTGTTTACGGCGAATTTGAGAAGGGATATTTTGGATTTCAGTGAATTCTATGGTGACAGAGGAAATATCCTCAGATGAAAACTAGAAAGAAGCTTTCTGAGAAAATTCCTTGTGATTTGTGTATTCATCTCACAGAATAACACCTTTCTTTCCATGGAGCAGTTTGCTAACACTATTTTTTTGGAACCTACAGAGGGATATTTGGGAGTGAGTTGAGGCATCTGGTGAAAAAGGAAATGTCCTCAGGTAAAAACTAGATAGAAGGTTTCTGAGAAACTGCATTATGATGTGTGAATTCATCTCATAGAGTTACACCACTCTTTTCATGAGAAGTTTGGTAGCACTGTTTTTGGGGAATGTGAAAAGGCATGTTTTGAATTACATTGAGGCCTATGGTGACAAGGGAAATATCCTCAGATAAAAACTTGAAAGAAGCTTTCTGAGAAACTGCTTTGTGATGTGTGAATTCATCTCACATAGTTACAGGATTCTTTTCTTGGAGCAGTTTGCTAACACTGTTTCCATGGAATCTGCAAAGGGATATTCACGAGCATATTGAGGCCTAGGGTTAAAAAGGAAATATCCTCAGATAAAAGCTAGAAAGAAGGTTTCTGAGAAACTGCTTTCTGATTTGTGAATTCATCTCACAGAGTTACATCTTCTTTTTCATGTATCAGTTTGGTAGAACTGTTTTTGGTGAATCCGATAAGGGATATTTTGTATAACATTGACACCTATGGTGACGAAGGAAATATCCTCAGATAAAAACCAGAGAGAAGCTTTTTGGGAAAGTTCTCTATGAAGTGTGTGTTCATCTCACAGAGTTACACCTTTCTTTTCATGGAGCAGGTCACTAACACGGTTTTTGTGGCATCTACAAAGGGGTATTTTGGAGCGCATTGAGGCATATTGTGAAAAAGGAAATATCCTCAGATAAAAATTTGAAAGAAGTTTTATAAGAAACTGCTTCATGATATGTGAATTCATCTCGCAGAGTTACACCATTCTTTTAATTGCGCAGTTTGACTACACTGTTCATGGAATCTGCAACAGGGTATTTGGTAACGCATTGAAGCCTATGGTGACAAAGGAAATATCCTCAGATAAAAAGCCATAAGAAGGTTTCTTTGAAACTGCTTTGGGATGTGTGAATTCATCTCACAGAGTTTCACTGTTCTTTTCATTGAGAAGTTTCCTAACACTTTCATCGTAGAATCTGCAATGGGGTATTCCAGAGTGCATTGAGGAATATGGTGAAAAAGAAAATATCCTAAGATTAAAGTTAGAAAGAAGCTTTCTGAGAAACAGCATTCTGATGTGCGAATTCATCTCACAAAGTTACACCATTCTTTTTTTTGGAGCAGTTTAGTAGTACTGTTTTTGGGGAATCTGAGAGGGGATATTTTGGATCACATTGAAGCCTATGCTGACAAAGGAAATATCCTCAGATTAAAACTAGAAAGAAGCTTTACGAGAAAGTTCTGTATGATGTGTGAATCCACCTCACAGAGTTACAGTGTTCTTTCATTGATAACTTTGCTAACACTTTTTTGATGTAATTTGCAATGGTATCCTCAGATAAAAACTAGAAAGAAACTTCCTGAGAATTAGCTTTATGATGTGGGAATTCATCTCACAGAGTTACACCATTCTTTTCATGGAGCAGTTTAGTAGCACTGTTTTTTGGGAATCTGAGAGGGGATATTTTGGATCACATTGAAGCCTGTGGTGACAAAGGAAATATTAAAACTCGAAAGAAGCTTTCTGAGAACCTGCTTTGCAATATGTGAATTCATCTAACAGTGTTACACCATTGTTTTCATTGAGCAGTTTGATAACATTCTTCTTGTGGAATCTGCAGTACGATATTTGCGCATTGAGTCCTCTAATGAAAAAGAAAATATTCTCAGTAAAAACTAGATATAAGATTTCTGAGAAACTGCTTTGTGATGTGTGAATTCATCTTACAGAGTTACACAGTTCTTTTCAATCAGCAGTTTGATAACACTGTTTTCGTGGAATCTGCAATACTATATTTGGAGGCACTTTGAAGCCTACATTGACAAAAGAAATATCTCATCTCAAAGAGTTACACTATTCTTTTCATTGTGAAGTTTGCTAACACTTTTGTCTTGGAATCTGCAATGGAATATTTGGGAGCTCTCTGAGGAATATGGTGAAAAAGAAAATATTCTCAGATAAGAGCTAGAAAGAAGCTTTCTGAGAAACAGGTTCGGGATGTGTGAATTCACTTCACAGAGTTACACTGTTGTCTTCATTGAGCAGTTTGCTAACACTGTTTTCTTTGAATCTGCAATGTGACATTTTGGAGTGAATTGAATATGATGGTGACAAAGATATATCCTCAGAGAAAACCTAGAAAGAAGGTTCCTAAGAAACTGCTTTCTGATTTATGAATTCATGTCACAAGGTTACAGTATTTTTTTTTTCTTGGATCAGTTTGGAAGAACTGTTTTTGGGGGAATCTGAGAAGGTTTATTTTGTATCACATTGACACCTATGGTGACAAAGGAAATATACTCAGATAATAAATAGAAGGAAGATTTCTGAGAAAGTTCTTTGTGATGTGTGAGTTCACCTCATGTAGTTGTAACATTTTTTTCATGGAGCAGTCTGGTAACACTGTTTGCATGGAATCTGCAAAGGGATATTTGGGAGGGCACTGAGGCCTATAGTGAAAAAGGAAATATCTTCATAGGAAAACCAAAAAGAAGCTTTCTGAGAAACTGCTTTGTGATGTGTGAATTCATCTCACAGAGTTACACTGTACTTTTCATGTTCATTGAGCAGTCTGATAACACTGGTTTTGTGGAATCTGCAATAGCATATTTGGACTGCATTGATGCCTATGATGACAAGGAAAATATCCTCAGAGACGTACCAAAAAGAAGCTTTCTGAGAAACTGCTTTGTGAAGTGTGGATTCAATTCACATAGTTACACTCTTTCTTTCATTGGGCAGTTTGTTAACACTGTTTTCTTGGAATCTGCAATGAGATATTTTGGAGTGCATTGAAACTTATTGTGAAAAGGGAAATATCCTCAGACAAAAAGTAGAAAGATGCTTTCTAGAAACTGCTTTCTTATTTGTGAATATATCTCACAGAGTTACATGATTCTTTTCATGGAACAGATTGGTAGCACTGTTTGTAGGGAATCTGAAAAGGGATATTTTCGATCGCATTGAAGCCTTTGATGAGAAAGCAAATATCTTCAGATAAAAACTATAATGAAGCTTTCTGAGAAAGTTCTTTTTGACGTTTGAATTCATCTCACAGAGTTGCACATTTGTTTTCATGGAGCAGTCTGGTAACACTCTTTGCATGGAATGTGCAAAGGGATATTTGGGAGCACATTGAGGCCTATTATGAAAAAAGAAATATCCTCAGATAAAAACTAGAAAGAAGCGCTCTGAGAAACTGTTTTTTGATGTGTGAATTCATATCAAAGAGTTACACCGTTCTTTTCATTGAGCAGTTTGCTAACCAGTTTTCGTGGATTCTACAACAGGATATTTTGGAGAGCATTGAAGCCTATGGTGAGAGAGGAAATATACTCAGATAAAAACCAAAAAGAAACTTTCTGAGAAACCGCTTTGTGATGTGTGAATTCATCTCACAGGATTACACTGCTTTTCTCATTGAGCTGTTTGCTAACACTGTTTTCTTGCAATCTGCAATGGGATATTTTGGAGCGCATTGAAGTTTTTGGTGACAAAGGAAATATCCTCATATAAAAACTAGAAATAAGCTTTGGGAGAAATCGCTTTGTGGTGTGTTCATTCATCTCACTGTGTAACACATTTTTTGTGGGTCAGTCAGTTTCTTTGCACTGTTTTTGGGGAATCTGAGAAAGGATTGTTTGGATCTCATTGAAGCCTACGGTGACTAAGAAACTGTCCTCAGATAAAAACTGGTAAGAAGCATTATGACAAAATTCTTTGTGATGTGTGAATGCATCTCAAAGAGGTACACCTAGTTTTTATAGGACAGCTTCTAACACTGTTTTCGTGAAATCTGCAAAGGGACATTTTGGAGTGCTTTGAGGCCTATAGTGGAAAAGGAAATATCCTCAGATAAAAAATAGAATGAAGTTTTCTGAAAACCTGCTTCATGATTTGGATTCATCTCACAGAGCTACACCATTCTTTTCAATGAGCAGTTTGATAACACTTTTCTTGTGGAATCTGTAATAGGATATTTGGGAGTGAAATGAAGCCTGTGGTGACAAAGGAAATATCCTCAGATAAAAAGGAAAGGAAAGCTTTCTGAGAAACTGCGTTGTGTTGTGTCAATTCAACTCACAGAGTTGCACTCTTCTTTTCATTGACCAGTTTGCTAACACTGTTTTCTTGGAATCTGCAAAAGGATATTTTGGACTGCATTGAAGCTTATGGTGACAAAGAGAATATCCTCAGAAAAAAACTAGAAAAAAGCTTTCTGATAAACTGCTTTGTGATTTCTGAATTCATCTCACAGAGTTACATGATTCCTTTCATGGAGCAGTTTAGTAGTAATTTTGGGGGGGAATCTGAAAAGACGTATTTTGGATCTCCTTGAAGCCTATGGTGACAGTGGAAATATCCACAGATGAAAATTATAAAGAAACTTTCTGAGAAACTTGTTCATGATGTGGGAATCCATCTCACAGTGTTACCCCTTTCTCTCATGCAGCAATTTGCTGACACTGTTTTCGTGTAATCTGCAAAGGGATATTTTGGAGCACATTGAGGCCTATGGTGAAAATGGGAAATATCCTCAGATAAAAACTAGAAAGAAGCTTTTTGAGAAACTGCTTTGTGATGTGTGAACTAATTTAACAGAGTTACACTGTTTCTTTCATTTAGAAGTCTGCTTACAGTGTTTTCTTGGAATCTGCAATGGGATATTTCAGAGTCCATTGAAGCTTATGGTGACAAAAAAATCCTCAAACAAAAACTAGAAGGAAGCTTTCTGAGAAACCGCTTTGTGATTTCTGAATTCATATCACAGAGTTACATTATTCCTTTCATGGAACAGTTTGATAGCACTGTTTTTCAGGAATCTGCGATTGGATATTTTGGATGGCATTGAATCCTATGGTGACAAAATAATTATACTCAGATAAAAATCATAAAGAAGCTTTCTGAGAAATTTCTTTGTGACGTAGAAATTCATCTGACAGTGTTACCCCTTTCTTTTCATTGAGCAGTATGCTAACACTGTTTTCGTGGAATCTGCAAAGGGATATTTGGGAGCAAATTGAGGCCTGTGGTGAAAAATGATATATCCTCAGATAAAAACTAGAAAGAAGCTTTCTGAGAAACAGGTTTCAGTTTATGAATTCATCTCACTGTGTTACACGACCCTATTCATAGAGCAGTTTGGTAGCACTGTTTATGCAAAATCTGAGAATGGATGTTTTGGATCACATTGAAGCCTAAGGTGACAAAGGAAATATCCTCAGATAAAAACTGAAAAGAAGCTTTCTGAGAAACTGATTTTGATGTGTGAATTCATCTCACAGAGTTACACTGTTCTCTTCATTGAGCAGTTTGATAGCACTGTTTTCTTGAAATGTGCAATAGGATATTAGGGATCACATTGAAGCCTATGGTGACAAAGGTAATATCCTCAGATAAAAACTAGAAAGAAGCTTTCTGAGAAAGTTCCTTGTGATGTGTGAATTCACCTCAAAGCTTTCTGAGAAAGTTCCTTGTGATGTGTGAATTCACCTTCCTTTTCATGAAGCAGTTTGCTAACACTATTTTTGTGGGATATGCAATGGAATATTTTGGAGCGCATTGACGCCTATGGTTAAAAAGGAATTATTCTCAGATAAAAACTAGAAGGAAGCTTTCTGAGAAACTTCTTTGTTGTATGTGAATTCATCTCACATAGTTACACTGTTCTTTTCATTGAGCAGTGTGCTAATATTATTTTCTTGGAATCTGCAATGAGATATTTGCAGCACATTGACGCTTATGGTGACAAGGGAAATACCTCAGACAAAAACTGGAAAGAAGCTTTCTGAGAAACTGCTTTGTGATTTGGGAATTCATCTCACAGTGTTACATGATTTTTTTCAAAGCACAATTTGGTATCACTGTTTTTGAGGAATCTGAGAAGAGATATTTTGGATCACATTAAAGCCTGCAGTGACAAAGGAAATATACTCTGATAAAAATTATAAAGAAGTTTTCTGAGACGCTGCTTTGTGATGTTGGAATTCATCTCACAGTGTTGCACCTTTCTTTTCATGGAGCAGTTTGCTAACACTGTTTTCGTGGAATCTGCAAAGGGATGTTTGGGAACACGTTGAGGCCTATGGTGATTACAGAAATATCCTTAATAAATACTGGAAAGAATGTTCCTGAGAAACTGCTTTGTAATATGTGAATTCATCTCACAGAATCACAATGTTCTTTTCATTTAGCAGCCTGCTGACACTGTTTTCTTGGAATCTGCAATGGAATATTTCTCAGTGCATTGAAGCTTATGGTGACCAAGGGAGTATCTTCACATAAAAACAAGAAAGAAGCTTTGTGAGAAACCACTTTGTGATGTGTTAATTCATCTCACAGAGTTGCATGATTCTTTAAAGGATCATTTTGGTAGCATTGTTTTAGGGGAAACTGAGAAGGTATATTTTGGATCACATTGATACCTGTGTTGACAAAGCAAAGATACTCAGATAAAAACTAGAAAGAGACTTTCTGAGAACGTTTTCTGTGAAGTATGAATTCATCTCACAAAAGTTACGCCATTCTTTTCATTGAGCACTTTCCTAACACTGTTTTTGTGGAATCTGCAAAAGGATATTTGGGAGTGCTTGAAGTCAATGGTGGCAAAGAAACAATAATCAGTTAAAAACCAAAAGGAAGCTTTCTGAAAAACTGCTTTGTGACGTGTGAACTCATTCCACAGAGTTACACTGATCTTTTCATTGAGCAGTTTGCTCACACTGTTTTCTTGGAATCTGCAATGGGATGTTTTGGAGTACATTGAAGCTTATGGTGATAAAAGAAATATCCTCAGAAAAAAGCTAGAGAGAGGCTTGTTGAGAAACTGCTTTCTGATGTGTGAATCCATCTCACAGAGGTACATGATACTTTTCATGCAGAAGTTTGGTCGCACTGTTTTTGGGGGATCTGAGAAGGGATATTTTAGATTGCCTTAAAGCCTATGGTGACAAAGGAAATATTCTTAAATAAAAACTACAAAGAAGCTTTATGAGAAACTTCTTCATGATGTGTGAATTCATCTCACAGAGTTACACCTTTCTTTTCATGGAGCATTTGGCTATCACTGTTTTCGTGGAATTTGTAAAGGGATATTTACGTGAGCTTTGAGTCCTAAGGTGAAAAAGGAATTATCCTCAGAAAAAACTGGAAAGAAGTTTTCTGAGAAACTGCTTTGTGATGTGTGAATTCAACTCAGAGTTATACTGTTATTTTCAGTGAGCAGTTTTCAAACACTGTTTTCTTGGAATCTGCAAAGGGATATTTCGGAGTGCCTTGAAGCTTGGTGTGACAAAGGAAATATCATCATATAAAAACTAGAAAGAAGCTTTCAGAGAAACTGCTTTGTGATGTTTTAATTCGTCTCCTGGATTTACACAATTCTTTTCATGGATCAGTTTTGTACCACTGTTGTTGGGGAATCTTAGAAGGGATATTTTGGATCACATTGAAGCCTATGGTGACAAAGGAAATATCCTCAGATTAAATAAAGTTCTTTTTGATATGTGAATTCATCTCACAGAGTTACATCTTACTTTTCATGGAACAGTGTGCTAACACTGTTTTCGTGGGATCTGCAAAGGGATATTTGAGAGCGCATTGGGGCATATAGTGAAAAAGGAAATATCCTCAGACAAAAACTAGAAAGAAGCTTTCTGAGAAACTGCTTTGTGGTTTATGAATTCATCTCACAGTGTTACACGAATCTTTTCATGGAGCAGTTTCATTGCACTGTTATGCAAAATCTGAGAAAGGATGTTTTGGATCACATTGAGGCCTACGGTGACAAAGGAAATATTCTCAGATAAAAACTGGAAACAAGCTTTCTGAGAAACTGCTTTTGATGTGTGAATTCATCTCACAGAGCTACACTATTCTTTTCATTGAGCAGTTTGATAACACTGTTTTCTTGGAATGCGCAATAGGATATTATGGATCACATTGAAGTCTATGGTGAGAAAGATAGCATCCTCAGATAAAAACCAGAAAGAAACTGTCTGAGAAAGTTCCTTGCAATGTGTGAATTCATTTCAAAGAGTTACACCTTGATTTTCATGGAGCAGTTTGCTAGCACTGTTTTCGTGGAATCTGCAAAGGGATATTTGGGAGCGAATTGATGCCTATGGTGAAAAAGGAGTTATCCTCAGGTAAAAACTAGAAAGAAGCTATCTGAGAAAATACTTTGTGATGTGTGAATTCATCTCACAGAGTTACACCTTAGTTTTCATGAATCAATTTGCTAACACAGTTTTCATGCAATCTGCAAAGGGATATTTGGGAGCGCATTGAGACATACAGTGAAATACCCTCATAGAAAAAAAGAAAGAAGCTTTCTGAGAATCTGTTTTGTGATGTTTGAATTCAAGGCACAGAGTTACATTGTTCTTTTCGTGGAACAGTTTGCTAACACTGTTTTCTTCGATTCCACAATGGCATATTTCGGAGCATATTGAAACTTATGGTGACAAAGGAAATATACTCATTTAAAACTAGAAAGAAGCCCTCTGAGAAGCTGCTTTATGATGTGTTAATTCATCTCACAGAGTTACACGATTCCTTTCATGGATCAGTTTGGTAGCACTGTTTCTGGGGAATTTCACAAGGGCTATTTTGGATTGCCATGAAGTCTATGGTGACTAAAGGAATATCCTCAAATAAATTTCTCAGACAAATAAGCTTTCTGAGAAAATGCTTTGTGATGTGTGAATTCATACCAAAGAGTTTTATTTTCATGGAGCAGTTTGCAAACACTGTTTTCGTGGAATCTGCAAAGGGATATTTGGGAGCGCATTGAGGCCTATGGTGAAAAAGGAAATATCCTCAAATAAAAAAATAGAAAGAAACTTTCTGAGAAACTGCTTTGTGATGTGTGAAATCATCTCACAGTGTTACACTGCTCTTTTCATTGAGGAGTTTGCTAACACTGTTTTCTTGGAAACTGCATTGGGTTATTTCGGAGTGCATGGAAGCTTATGGTGACAAACAAAATATCCTCATATAAAAAGTAGAAAGAAACTTTCTGAGACACTACTTTGTGATGTGTTAATTCATCTCACAGTGTTACACAATTCCTTTCAAGGGGCAGTATGGTAGCCAGTTTTTGGGGAATCTGAGAAGGGATATTTTGGATTGCATTGAAACCTATGGAGACTAAGGGAATATCCTCAGATAAAAACTGGAAAGAAGCTTTCTGAGAAACTTCTTCATGATGTGTGAATGTATCTCACAGAGTTACACCTTTCTTTTTATGGATCAGATTGCTAACACTATTTTCGTGGAATATGCAAAGGGACATTTTCAAGTGCATTGAGGCCTATAGTGAAACAGGAAATATCCTTAGAAAAAAAATGAGAGACAAGCTTTCTGAGAAACTGCATTGTGATGTGTGAATTCACCACACAGAGCTACACCGTTCTTTTCAATGAAAAATTTGATAACACTTTTCACATGGAATCTGCAATAGGATATTTGGGAGGGCATTGAAGCCTGTGGTGACAAAGGAAACATCCTCAGATAAAAACCAAAGAGAAGCTTTCTGAGAAACTACATTGTGATGTGGAAATTCATCACACTGAGTTACACTGTTATTTTCATTTAGTAATTTGCTAACACTGTTTTCTTGGAATCTGCAATGGGATATTTCGGAGTGCATTGAACTTTATTGTGAACAAGGAAATATCCTCAGACAAAAATTAGAACGATACTTTCTGAGAAACTGCTTCATGATGTGTTAATTCATCTCACAGAGTTACAAGATTATTTTCAAAAATCAGTTTGATAGCACTGTTTTTGGGGAATCTGAAATGGTTGTTTTGGATCACATTGAAGTCTATGGTGAAAAAGGAAATATCGTCAGATAGAAACTAGAAAGAAGCTTTCTAAGAAAGTTCGTAGAGATGCATGAATTGATGTCATAGAATTACAAGTTTATTTTCATGCAACAGTTTGCTAACACTGTTTTTGTGGAATCTGCAAAGCGATATATTGGAGTGCATTGAGGCCTATGGTGATAAAGGTAATACCCTCAGATAAAAACTAGATAGAAGCGTTCTGATAAATTGTTTTGTGATGTGTGAATTCATCTCAGAGAGTTACACTGTTTATTTCGTTGTGCACTTTGCTAACGGTGTTTTCTTGGAATCTACAATGGGATATTTCTGAGCACATTGAAGCTTATGGTGGCAAAGGAAATATCCTCATATAAAAACTAGAAAGAAGGTTTCTGAGAAACGGCTTTATGATGTGTTAATTCTTCTCATGGAGTTGCATGATTCTTTTCATGGGTAAATTTGGTAGCACGGTTTTTGGGGAATCTGAGAAGGGATATTCTGGATCGCTTTGAAGCCAATGGTGACTAAGGAAATACCTTCAGAAAAAAATAGAATGAAGCTTTCTGAGAAAGTTCTTTGTGATTTGTGAATTCATTTCAGAGAGTTACACCTTTATTTTCATGGATCAGTTGCTAACACAGTTTTCATGGAATCTGCAAAAGATTTTTTCGAGCACTTCGAGCACTTTGTGGCCTTTTGAAAAAGGAAATAACCTCATAGAAAAATCGAAAAGAAGCTTTCTGAGAAATTCCTTTGTGATGTGTGAATTCAATTCACAAAATTACACTGTTCTTTTCATTAAACAGTTTGCTAACACTTTTCTTGGAATCTGCAAAGGCATATTTTGGAGTGTGTTGAAGCTTATTGTTAAAAATTAAATATCCTCAGATAAAAACTAGAAAGAAACTTTCTGAGAAACTCCTTTGTGATTTCTGAATTCATCTCACAGAGTTACATGATCCTTTCAATGGATCCGTTTGATAGCACTGTTTTTGGGGAATCTGAGAAGGGATATTTTGGATCGCTTTGAAGCCTATGGTGTCAAATAAAATATCCTCAGATTAAAACTAGAAAGAAACTTTCAGAGAAACTTCTTTGTGATGTGTGCATTAATCTCACAGCATTACACCTTTCTTTTCATGGAGCAGTTTGCTAACACTGTTTTTGTGGAATCTGCAAAGGTGTATCTTGGAGCACTTTGAGGCTGAAGGTGAAAAAGGAAATATGTTTAGATTAAAACTAGAAAGAAACTTTCTGAGAAACTGCTTTGAAATGAGTGTATTCATCTCAAAGAGTTACACTGTCCTTTTCATTGAGCAGTTTGTTAACACTGTTTTCTAGGAATCTGCAATGGGATTCTTCGGAGCGACTTTAAGCTTACATTGAGAAAGGAAACACATTCTTATAAAAAGTAGAAATAAGCTTTATGAGAAACTGCTTTGTGATGTGTTAATTCATCTCACAGAGTTACACGATTCTTTTTATGGATCAATTTTTAGCACTGTTTTTCGGGTATCTGAGTAGGGATATTTTGGATAGCATTGAAGCCTAGGGTGACAAATAAATTATCCTCAGTTAATAACCAGAAAGAAACTTTCTGAGAAAGGCTTTTGGGGTGTGTGAACTCATCTCACAGAGTTACACTTTTGTTTTCATGGAGCAGTATATTAACACTGTTTTCATGGAATCAGCAAAGAGATACTTGGTAGTGCATTGAGGTCTAGGGTGAAAAAGGAAACATCTGCAGATAAAAACTACAAAGAAACTTTCTGAGAAACTGGTTTGCTATGAGTTAATTCTTCTCACAGAGTTACACTGTTCTTTTCTTTGAGACATATTGTAACACTGTTTTCCTGAAGTGTGCAATAGGATATTTGGGAGTGCATTGAAGCCTATGGTAACAAAAGAAATATCCCCATAGAAAAAACAAAAAGAAGCTTTCTGAGAAACCGCTCTGTGATGTGTGAATTCAACTCACATATTTAAACTGTTCTTTTCATTGAGCAGTTTGCTAACTCGGTATTCTTGCAATCTACAATGGGATATTTCAGAGCGTATTGAAGCTTATTGTGAAAAAGTAAATATCCTCACACAAAAACTAGAAAGAAACATTCTGAGAAATTGCTTTGTGATTTGTGAATTCATCACACCATGTTACACGATTCTTCTCATGTATGAATTTCATAGCACTGTTTTTGGGGAATCTGAGAATGGTTGTTTTGGATCGCATTGAAGCCTATGGTGACAAGGGAAACATCCTCACATAAAAACTATAAAGAATTTTTCCCAGAATATGCAATAAGATATATGGGAGTGAATTAAGGCCTGTGTATAAAAAGGAAATATCCTTGGATAAAAAGAAGAAAGAAGCTTTCTGAGAAACAGCTTTGTCGTCTGTGAATTCATTACCCAGAGTTACACTATTCTTTCAAGGAGCAGTTTGCTAGCATTGTATTTGTGTAATCTGAGAAGGAACATTTAGGATCGCTTTGAAGCCTATGGTAACAAAGGAAATATCCTCTGTTAAAACTAGAAAAAGCTTCATGAGAAACTGGTTTGCGAAGAGTATATTAATCTCACAGAGAAACACTTTTGATTACGTTTGGCAGTTTGCTAACACTGTTTTCGTGGAATCTGTCATTGGATATTCTGAGGGCATTGAGTCCTATAGTGAAAAATTAAATATCCTTAGATAGAAAGTGTAGAGAAAACTTCTGAGAAACTGCTTTGTGATGTGTGAATTCATCTCACAAAGTCACACCACTCTTTCATGGAGGATTTTGCTAGCACCGTTTTTGTTGAATCACAGAAGTGATGTTTCGGATAGCATAGAATCCTATGGTGAGAAATGAAATATCTTCAGATAAAAAGTGGACAGAAGACTTCTCAAAGACTGCTTTGTGGTGAGTGAAGTCATCTCAAAGAGTTACACCATTGCTTTCCTTGAGAAGTTTGCTAACACTGTTATTGCAGAATCTGCAATGAGATATACAGGAGCCCATTGAGGCCTGTGTTTATAAAGGAAATATCTACAGATAAAAAGAAGAAAGAACCTTTCTGGAAAATGGCTTTATGATGTGAGAATTCATTCCACAGAGTTACACTACCCTTCCACGGAGCAGGTTGCTAATATTGTATTTGTAGAATGTGAGAAGGGATAATTTGGATCCCTTTGAAGCCTATGGTAACAAAGGAAATAGCCTCAGATAAAACTAGAGAAAGCTTCTTGAGAAACTGCTTTGTGATAAGTGTATTCATCTCACTGAGATACACTTTTTATTACATTAAGCAGTTTGCTAACACTGTTTTTGGGGAATCTGCCGTGGGATATTCAGAGGGCATTGAGTCCTATGGCGAAAAATTAAATATACTTAGATAAAAACTGGACAGAAGCCTTCTGGGAAACTGCTTTGTGATGTGTGAATTCATTTCACAGAGTTACACTATTCTTTCAGGGAATCATTTGCTAGCACTGTTTATGTGGAATCTAAGAAATGATATTTTGGATCAAATAGTGACAAAGGAAATATCCTTAGATAAAAATTAGAAAGAAGCTTTCTGAAAAACTGCTTTGTGATGTCTGCATTCATCTCACAGTGTTACACAACTCTTTCAGGGAGCCCTTTGCTAGCACTGTTTTTGTGGAATCTGAGAAGGGATTATTTGAATCACTTTGAAGCCTATGGTGACAAAGGAAAAATTGTCAGATAAAATCCAGAAAGAAGCTTTCTTAGAAATAGTTTTGTGGTTTGAGAATACATCTCATGGTTACACCACTCTTTTGTGGAGTCGTTGGCTAGGACTGTTTTTGTGGAATCTGTGAAGGGATATTTTGGATCGCTTTGAAGCCTATGTTGACAAAGTAAATATCCTCAGATAAAAACTAGAAAGAAGCTTTCTGAGAAACTGCTTTGTGATGTATGAATTCATCTCAGAGTTAAACTACTCTTTCATGGAGCCATTTGCTAGCATTGTTTTTGTGGAATCTCAGAACAGATATCTTTGATGACTTTCAAGCCTAGGGTGACAAACGAAATGTCCTCAGATAAAAACAAGAAAGAAACTTTCTGAGAAACCGTTTGGTGATGTGTGAATTCATCTCAGAGTTGTACACAAATTTTTCAGGGAGCCGTTTGCTAGTACTTTTTTTGTGGAATCTAAGAAGGGATATTTTGGATGACTATGAAGCCAACAGTGACAAAGGACATATCCTAAGATAAAAACCAGAAAGAAACTTTCTGAGAAACAGCTTTGTGATTTGTGAAATTGTCTCACAGAGTTACACCACTCTTTCTTGGAGCCATTGGCTAGCACTCTTTTTGTGGAATCTGACAAGGGATATTTGTGATCACTTTGAAGCCTATGGTGACAAAGGATATATCTTCAGATAAAAACCAGAAAGAAGCTTAATGAGAAATTGTTTTGTGAAGGGTGAATTCATCTCACAGCGTTACACCCTTTTTTTCATGGAGCCTTTGGCTAGAACTGTTTTTGTAGAATCTGAGAAGTGATAATTTTGATTGCTTTGAAGCCTATGGTGACAAAGGAAGTATCCTCAGATAAAAACTAGAAAGAATCTTTCTGAGAAACTGCTTTGTGATATGAGAATGCATCCTACAGAGTTACACCACTATTTCATGAAAGAATGTGCTAGCACTGTTGTTGTGGAATCACAGAAGTGATATTTTGGATAGCATAGAATCCTACGGTGACCAACGAAATATCCTCAGATAAAAACTGGATGCAAGCCTTCTCAGAAACTGCTTTTTAGTATGTGAATTCTTCTTACTGAGTTACACCATTACTTTCATTGAGAAGTTTGCTAACACTGTTTTCGCAGAATCTGCAATGGGATGTGTGGGAGCGCATTGAGGCCTGTGTTTAAAAATGAAATATTTTCAGATAAAAAGAAGAAAGAATATTTCTGAGAAACTGTTTTGTGATGTGAAAATTCACCACACATTGCTACACTACTCTTTCATGGAGCAGTTTGCTAGCATTGTATTTGTGAAATCTGTGAAGGGACATTTTGGATCCCTTTGATGACTATGGTAAAAAAGGAAATATCCTCAGATAAAACTAGAAAAAGGTTTTGGAAAAACTGCTTTGTGATTATTGTATTCATGTCACAGGAATACAGTTTTCGTTACATTGAGCAGTTTGCTAACACTGTTTTTCTGGAATCTGCCCTGAGATATTCCAAGGGCATTGAGTCCTATGTTGAGAAATTAAATATCCTTAGATAAAAACAGGAGAGAAGGCTTCTGAGAAACTGCCTTGTGATATGTGCATTCATTTCCCTGAGCTACACCACAAAGTTTTCTCACAATATTTTCGAGGAATCTGCAATGAGCTACAAGGTAGCGCATCGAGGCCTTTGTTTACATAGCAAATATACTCATATAAAAACAAGAAATAAGCTTTCTGAGAAACTTCTTTGTGATGTGTAAATTCATCTCACAGGATTACCCCACTCTTTCCTGGAGGAGTTTGCTTGCAGTATTTTTGGGGAATCTCAAGAGTGATATCTTGGATAGCACAGAATCCTATGGTGAGAAATGAAATATCCTCAGATAAAAACTGGGGAGAAGCCTTCTCAGCAACTGCTTTGTACTGTGTGAATTCATCTCAGAGAGTTACACCTTTGCTTCATTGAGAGGTTTGCTAACACTGTTTTCACAGAATCTGCAATGAGATATACGGGAGTGTGTCCGGAGCCATGAGGCCCGGAGTTAGCCGACCTCTGTTGCTTGATCTCCACAAAGTGGAGACAAGATGGCACATTTTCGGGTTCTTTATTATAAATTGCACCCAAGCGCACCTAAAGCTTTTCCCGCATGTGCCTAAACTTTTCCCGTGCACGCCTAGACTTTTCCCGTGCGCACCAACCTTTCCCGCATGCGCGCAAACATTTTCACACCCAGGAAGATATGCAGCCTATGGCCCGGGTGCGATCCCATGCCCAGGAAAATTACAAACCCATGGCACATGCGCTATTGTAATTTGAGAGAACCCAGCCCCCCGTTACCGCCCTGGCACAACCTCTTCCCCTGCCAGCCTATATAAGGCATTGCACTGCCACCATTAAACGAGACTTGATCAGGCTATTTGTCTTGTCTCCATTTCTCGTGTTTTCTTGTCTCCTCCATTCCCACTCCCCCTTCCAGGGCCCGTTCGACTGTTCTGCAGGTCGAGACACCTGGCGCCCGAACAGGGACCTGGACATGGGGGAAGAAGTGAGGAAGAAGGCACTAAAATCGGCCAAAAGTAAAAGTGGAAGAAATTCCTCTGGATGTCATGGGAACCTGCCGCGTTGGAACCAGAGGTAAGTAACAGTGTCTGATTATGGGACAAGAGTTAAGCCAGCATCAGATTTATGTAGGGCAATTAAAAGAGGCTCTAAAAACACGAGGAGTAAGGGTTAAAAGTAATGATTTGTTTAAATTTTTTGATTTTGTAAAAGATACCTGCCCTTGGTTTCCGCAAGAGGGAACCATTGACATTAAGAGATGGCAGAGAGTGGGAGATTGTTTTCAAGATTACTATTGGACCAGAAAAGGTTCCGATAACAGCCTTTTCTTATTGGAATCTGATCAAAGATATAATAGATAAAAAGGAAAAAGAAAAAGATCCTGAGGTAATGGCAGTGGTTACTCAGACTGAGGAAATATTAAGAGGCAGCTCCCAAACCGACCTCGAAAAATCCATACCTAATAAAGAAATAGACCTTATATCGCTGCAAAGCGACGAGGAAGAGGCTGGGGTCCTCTCAATAACAAATATAGAAACATCAAATAAGGAAAAGGCAAAAAAAATACCCAGTTTTACCTACAACTAGTGAAAACAGGAGTAAAAATAACCTTAACCCTTCAGAAGTAGACTGGGATAATTTGGAGGAAGGGGCAGCAAAACATCATAATTCTGACTGGCCACAAACTCTTACTTATTCTCCTCCATATAATGAGGCTTCTGCCCCCGCAGTCATGGCAGTAATAGACCCAAAAGAGGACCTTAGAGAAAAGATTGCACAACTTGAAGAGCAAATAAAGCTCCAAGAACTACATCAGGCTTTAATCACTAGATTGCAGAAATTAAGAACAGGAAGTGAAAGTGTTCAATACCCTAAAGGAATAGAGAAACACTCTCACACTCAGAGACCCAGACAGCATGTCCCAAAAGGAAGGTCGCTTGGTAGTAGGGATAGGGAGGATTCCTCTCCTCGAGATGTTTTTCCAGTAACTGAAACTACAGATGCGCAGGGCCAAGCCTGGAGACACCACAATGGGTTTGAATTTACTGTAATAAAAGAACTAAAAACTGATGTCTCGCAATACGGAGCTACTGCCCCATACACCCTGGCTATAGTCGAATCTGTGGCCGAAAATTGGCTCACTCCCATAGATTGGAATACTTTAGTTAGAGCAGTTCTTTCCGGAGGCGACCATATAATTTGGAAGTCAGAATTTTATGAAAATTGTAGAGATACGGCCAAGAGAGACCAACAAGCCAGAAATGGTTGGGATTTTGATATGCTAACTGGCTCGGGTAATTAAATAGAAACCAATGCTCAAATGCAGTATGATCCCAGACTGTTTTCTGAAATGCAAGCAGCAGCTACCAAAGCTTGGAGAAAACTCCCTGTTGAAAGGGATCCAGGAGCCTTGCTCACGGGGGTCAAACAGGGGCCTGATGAGCCCTTTGCAGACTTTGTACATAGAATTTTAACCACGGCCAGCAGAATATTTGGAAATGCCAAGGCAGGGGTGGATTATGTAAAACAGCTAGCTTACAAAAACGCTAATCTGGCTTGTCAGGCAGCAATCAGATCTTATAGAAAGAAAACAGACTTAACAGGCTACATCCACCTCTGTTCAGACATAGGGCCCTCATATCAACAGGGCTTGGCTATGGCTGCTGCCTTTAGTGGACAAACCATAAAAGACTTCCTCGCTAGTAAAAATAAGAATAGCAAAGGGTGCTTCAAGTGCGGAAAAATGGGACACTTCACTAGGGATTGTAAGGGAGAGCTAGCTAAGACCTTAGAGGCAAAAGCTCCAGGCCTCTGCCCTAGGTGTAAAAGAGGAAAACATTGGTCCAACAAATGTAAATCTAAAACTGACAATTAAGGAAATCCCCTTACACCACAACAGGGAAATGGATTGAGGGGCCGGCCCCAGGCCCTGAAACAAGCTTATGGGGCGGTCAGTTTTGTACCAACCAACCACAATCCGTTTCACAACTTAGTAGAGCAACCCCAAGAAGTGCAAGATTCGACCTCTGTTCCACCTCCCACACAGAATTAACCTTATTAACCCCTGAAATGGGACCCAAAGCCTTAGGTACTGGGGTATATGGGCCCCTACCCTCCAACATGTTTGGATTAATCCTAGGGAGAAGCAGCATCACCATGAAAGGCCTACTGGTCTTTCTGGGAATAGTTGACAGTGATTATATAGGATAAATCAAAATCATGGCCAAGGCTATTGACAACATCATTATCATTCCTCAAGGGGATAGAATAGCGCAGTTACTCCTGTTACCATCGCTATAAACAGCTAATAAAGTCCAATCGCCCATAAGGGGAAAGGGAGGATTTGGATCCTCAGACATCTACTGGGTACAGCCCATTACTAATCAAAAACCCTCTCTCACATTTTGGCTAGATGGAAAATTATTTACAGGACTAATAGACACAGGGGCCAATGTAACAATTATTAAACAACAAGATTGGCCCATCCGTTGGCACACTTCAGAGACCTGAACAAATTTATGAGGAATTGGGCAAAGTAATAAACCTAGATAAATTTCCAAATATCTCACCTGGAGAGATCAAGAAAGTAATTCCGGTCTCATTAAGCCATTTGTTATCCCTTATTTGTCTGTTAACCTTTGGGGTAGAGATCTTCTCTCCCAAATGAGGGTCATGATGTGTAGTCCAAATGATATAGCCACTGCACAAATGTTGGCTCAGGGCTACCACCCTGGGAAAGGGTTAGGAAAAAGAGAAGATGGCATTTTACAGCCAATCCCAGACATAGGAAAATTGGATAAAAGGGGGTTTGGAAATTTTTAACTGTGCCCATTGACATGCCTGCACCCCAAAAAGGTGCTGACCCAATCACTTGGAAGTCAGATGAACCCTTCTGGGTTGATCAATGGCCACTAACCAATGAGAAGCTTGCCACTGCCCAACAGTTAGTGCAGGAACAATTAGAGGCAGGACACATTACAAAAAGCAACTCTCCTTGGAACACCCCCATATTCGTCATAAAAAAGAAATCCAGAAAGTGGAGACTCTTACAAGATTTGAGAACAGTAAATGCTACTATAGTCCTTATGGGCACCTTACAGCCAGAGATATCTTCTCCAGTTGCAATCCCTCAAAGATATTTTAAAATTATCATAGACCTTAAGGATTGCTTTTTTACAATTCTCCTTCATTCTACTGACCAAAAACGATTCGCCTTTAGCTTACCATCTAAAAATTTTAGAGAACCAATGAAGTGATACCAATGGAAAGTGTTACCTCAAGGTATGGCCAACAGTCGCACCTTGTGTCAAAAATATGTGGCTACAGCCATACACTCAGTTAGAGAGACATGGAAACAAATGTATATTATACACTATATGGATGACACTTATTCTTATAGCAGGACAAGTAGGAGAACAAGTTTTACAGTGTTTTGCTCAACTCAAACAAAAACTAACCACAAATAGCTGCAGAAAAAATACAACTACAAGACCCTTACACATATTTAGGTTTTCAAATAAATGGACCTAAAATTACTAATCCAAAGGCAGTTATCAGTAAAGATAAGTTACAAACCCTGAATGATTTCCCAAAGCTCCATGGAGACATAAATTGGCTTTGACCCTACTTAAAACTCACCACGGGAGACTTAAAACCTTTATTTGACACCCTGAGAGGTGACGCCAACCCTAAGTCCCTTAGGTCATTATCAAAAGAAGCTCTTTTATCACTTAATAGAGACGGCCATTGCTGAACAATTTGTTACTAATATAGAATATTCACAGTCATTAACCTTTTTAATCTTTAACACAACACTGCCACATACTGGTTTATTCTGGCAAAATAACACTATTATGTGGGTCCATTTGCCTTCATCTCCCAAAAAGGTATTACTCCCCTATTATGATGCCATAGCAGATGTAATCATCTTAGGTAGAGACAATAGCAAAAAATATTTTGGAATTGAACCCTCTACAATCATACAACCTTACTCTAAGCCACAAATCCATTGGCTAATGCAAAACACTGAAAGGTGGCCGATTGCTTGCGCCTCTTATGACAGTAACTTAGATAACCATTACCCACCAAATAAGCTTATCCAATTTTGTAAACTACATGCTTTTGTCTTATCTCATATCATCAGTAAAACACCTTTAGACAATGCCTTATAAGTATTCACTGATGGGTCATCCACAGGAACTGCTGCATATACCTTTGCTGACACCACTGTTAAATCCAAAACCAGCCGTACCTCGGCTCAGTTAGTAGAATTGCAGGCCCTAATCGCGGTGCTGTCAGCCTTCCCTGGTCAGGCTCTTAATATTTATACTGACAGTGCATACTTAGCCCACTCAATACCTTTACTTGAGACCGTAGCACAAATCAAACATGTGTCAGACACAGCCAAGTTATTTTTACAATGCCAACAATTAATACATGACAGATCAACTCCCTTCTTTCTTGGACACATTAGAGCTCATTCAGGATTACCAGGACCTCTATCCCAGGGCAACCAACTAGCTGGTATGGCAACCAAGACGGTAGCCATAGCTACAAATACAAACCTAGCCCAAGCACAGGCTACTCATTCCTTACAGCATCTTAATGCTCAAACTTTGAGAATGATGTTTAAAATAACTAGAGAACAAGCAAGACAAATAGTTAAAACAATGTCAGACCTGTATAACATACCTGCCAGTCCCTCACTTAGGAATTAACCCAAGAGGACTAGTTCCCAACATGATCTGGCAAATGGATGTCACTCATTATTCAGAATTCGGTAACTTAAAATACATCCATGTATGTAGAGATACATTTAGTGGGTTTATACTAGCCACCTTACAAACAGGAGAAGCTACCAAACATGTCATAGCTCATTTACTACACTGTATTTCCATAGTTGGAAAGCCTAAACAACTAAAAACAGACAATGGTCCTGGCTATACATCCAAAGTCTTTCAAGACTTCTGTCTTAAATTACAAACAAAACACATTACGTGAATTCCATATAGCCATCAAGGACAAGGAATAGTTGAAAGAGCACACCTATCCTTAAAAACCACCATTGACAAAATAAAAAAGGGAGAATGGTACCCTACTAAGGGCACCCCTAGAAATATCCTTAATCACACACTTTTTATTTAAAATTTTTTAAATTTGGATAACCTGAACAGATCAGCGGCTGATCGATTTTGGCATTCCGATTCCAAAAAACAATTTGCCATGGTTAAATGGAAAGACCCTTTAGACAACACATGGCATGGTCCAGACCCAGTGTTAATCTGGGGAAGAGGCTCAGTTTGTGTTTTTTCTCAAACTCATGATGCAGCCAGATGGCTACCAGAGTGACTGGTAAGACAGGTACCTAACAATAGCTAATCCAGAGAGTAATTTTCTCCCTGAGTGTACTCTTTTCCTCTATTGCAGAGATGAACTCCAACTACAAGCCCCTCTGGACCATGGAGCTGATTTGCCAAGCATTCCAGGTTTATGCTGGCTTCAGTAATCCCCATGAGGCCCGTACATATATACAACAATGATACAGTAAGCCCTGTGATTGTTATGGGGGATATGTGACCTCCCCTCCAATTAAGTACCTCTCAACTGTGTCCTGCTCTGCTCACACCGCATACCTGCCTAGTAACTCCTTTAAGTGGAGGTGTGTGTCAACCCCGAGAATTTCTAGCGGAGGGGGTACCACAACTTACCCTTGTGACACATTTAAGACTGCTATGCATAGTTTCTGCTATACTATTTATCAAGAATATACCTCTGGCAGTAAAACATACTATACTGCTATCTTAACAAGATCTAGAACCCCTACCATAGGGGCAGGTAATGTCCCTACAGTTTTAGGAAATACCAATAACCTTGTATCAGCTGGCTGTACTGGAATTGTAGGACAGCCTGTCTGTTGGAATATTTGCCCCCCTCTTCATATCTCTGACAGAGGAGGACCACAAGACAAGGTTCGAGAAATTATGGTATACAAAAAACTTGAAGAGTTGCAAAGGTCCCTGTACCCAGAAATTCACTACCACCCTTTGGCTTTGCCCAAAGCCTGAGGGAAGGAGAAAACTGATGCCCAGACCTTTGACCTCCTCACTGCTACTCATAACCTGCTTAACAATTCCAACTCTTGTCTAGCTAATGACTGCTGGCTGTGTCTGCAATCAGGAGATCCCGTTCCTCTTGCCATACCCAGCAATTACTTAAATTATACATCCAATACCCTTTGCACCATAATCCCTCCCATTAAAGTACGACCTTTAGAATTTCCCAGTTCCTCTTGCATCTATCCCCCTCCCCTTAATAACACTTATGACCTTGATGTAGGATTCAATGAATTCAATAATTGTTCCAACATAGCAAATATTTCCCAATCATTGTGTGCCCCATAAAGCTCAGTTTTTATATGTGGCAATAATAGGGCTTATACCTATTTACCTACTAACTGGACAGGATGCTGTGTCTTAGCCACACTTTTGCCAGACATAGACATTATCCCTGGAGATGAACCTGTACGCATCCCAGCTATAGATCACTTTTTAGGAAGAAACAAAAGAGAAATACAATTTATTCCCTAACTTGTAGGATTAGGCATAACTACTGCCGTAATAACTGGGACTACCAATCTAGGGGTTTCTGTTATTCAATACACCAAATGGTCTCGCCAATTGATCTCAGATATGCAGGCCATCTCAAATACTATACAAGATTTACAAGATCAAGTAGATTCTCTGGCAGAAGTAGTGCTCCAAAATAGAAGAGGCCTAGATTTACTAACTGCATAGCAGGAAGGCATCTGCTTGGCTTTACAGGAGAAGTGCTGTTTCTATGCCAACAAATCCAGGATCTTCAGGGATAAAATCAGGTGTCTACAAGAAGACCTAGAAAAACAACAAAAAGAAATAACTGATAATCTGTTTTAGACTGGGTTCCATGGACTCCTTCCCTATCTTATGCCATTCCTGGGCCCCCTGCTTTGACTATTGCTCTTACTCTCTGTAGGACCTTTGGTCTTCAATAAATTCATGACATTCATTAAGCAACAACTCGAGGCTATCCAAGCGAAAGCTATACAGGTCCATTATCATCACCTGGAACAAGAAGATCGCGGTGGTTCATACTCACACCCATTATGACCACCTTCCCTATGCGCTGAACTGGACAGCCAATGACGGGTAAGAGAGTATCATCTCTCACTAACCTAAGACAGGAGGGCCGTCATAAGCTACTGCCTAATCCCATGACAGGTACCAGTGATGAGATGTATTACTCCAAACTAAGACAGGCGCAGTTCCCGAGGGATAATCTTCTAGACACTATTATATATTAAAAAAAGGGGGACCTGTCCGGAGCCATGAGGCTCGGAGTCAGCCGACCGCTGTTGCTTGATCTCTGCAAAGTGGAGACAAGATGGCACATTTCCGGGTTCTTTACGATAAATTGTTCCTGCGCACGCCTAAAGCTTTTCCTGCGCGCTTCTAAACTTTTCCTGCACGCGCCTAGACATTTCCCACACGCGCCAACCTTTCCTGCGTGCTGCAAACATTTTTGCGCCCAGGAAGATATACAGCCTATGGCGCGGGCGCAATCCCACGCCCGGGAAAATTGCAAACCCACGGCACATGCACAATTGTAATTTGAGAGAACCCAGCCCTCCGTTACTGCCCTGGCGCAACCTCTTCCCCTGCCAGCCTATATAAGGCATTGCACCACCACCATTAAACGAGACTTGATCAGGCTATTTGTCTTGTCTCCATTTCTCGTGTTTTCTTGTCTCCTCCATTCCCACTCCCCCTTCCAGGGCCTGTTCGACTGTCCTGCGGGTCGGGACAGGAGTGCCTTGAGGCCCGTGTTTAAAAAGGAAATATCATCGGATAAAAAGAAGAAAGAAGCTTTCTGAGAAATGGCTTCATGATATGTGAATTTATCACACAGAGTTACAATATTCTTTCAAGGAGCAGTTTGCTAGAACTGTATTTGTTCAATCGGAGAAGGGATAGTTTGGATTGCTCTGAAGCCTATGGTCACAAAGGAAATATCCTCAGATAAATATAGAAAAGGTTTTTCAGAAACTGCTTTGTGATGAGTGTATTCCCTTCACAGAGATACACTTTTCGTTACATTGAGCAGTTTGCTAACACTATTTTCGTAGAATTATCTATTTGATACTCCAAGGGCATTGAGTCCTATGGTGAAAAAGTAAACATCCTTAGATAAAAACTGGAGAGAAGCCTTCTGAGAAACTGCTTTGTGATGTGCGAATTCATCTCACAGAGTTACACCAGTCTATTCCTTGAGAAGTTTCCTAACAATATTTTCCTGGAATCTGCAATGAGATATACGGTAGCGCATTGAGGACTGTAAGATCCTCAGATAAAAACAAGAAAGAAGTTTTCTGAGAAACTGTTTTGTGATGTGTGAATTCATCTCACAGAGTTACACCACTCTTTCATGGAGGAATTTGCTAGCACTGTTTTTGTGTAATCACAGAAGTGATAATTTAGATAGCATAGAACCCTAGGGTAACAAATGAAATATCCTCAGATAAAAACTGGACACAAGCCTTTTCATAAACTGCTTTTTGGTGTGTGAATTCATCTCATGGAGTTACGCCATTGCTTTCATTGAGAAGTTTGCTAAAACTGTTTTTGCAGAATGTGCAATAAGATATATGGGAGCATACTGAGGCCCGTATTTAAAAAGGAAATATCAACTGCTAAAAAGAAAAAAGATTTCTGAGAAAATGTTTTGTGATATGAAAATTCATCACACATTGTTACTCTACTCTTTCATGGAGCAATTTGCTAGCATTGTATTTGTGTAATCTGAGAATTGACATTTTGGATTGCTTTGAAGCCTATGGTTACAAAGGAAATATCATCAGATAAAACTAGTAAAAGCTTTTTGAGAAACTGCTTTGTGATGAGTGTATTCCCTTCACAGAGATACACTTTTTGATATATTGAGCAGTTTGCTAACACTGTTTTTGTGGATTCTGCCATGGGATATTCCAAGGGCATTGAGTCCTATGGTAAAAAAATAATATCCTTAGATAAAAACTGGAGAGAAGCCTTCTGGAAAACTACTTTATGATGTGTGCATTCATCTCACAGAGCTACACCACACTTTTCATTGAGAAGTTTTCTAACAATATTTTCGAGGAATCTGCAATGAGATATATGGCAGCGCATTGAGGCCTGTGTTCAAATAGGAAATATCCTCAGATAAAAACAAGAAAGAAGCTTTCTGAGAAACTGCTTTGTAATTTGTTAATTCATCTCAAGGAGTTACAGTACTCTTTTGTGGAGCTGTTGGCTTGCACTGTTTTTTGCAATGTGAGAAGTGATATTTTGGATTGCTTTGAAACCTATGGTGACAAAGGAAATATCCTCAGATGAAAACTACAAAGATTTCTGAGAAACTGCTTTGTGATGTGTGAATTCATCTCAGACTTACACCACTCTTTCATGGAGGAGTTTGCTAGTACTCTTTTGTGGAATCTCAGGAGTGATATCTTTGATAGCATAGAATTATATGGTGAGAAATGAAATATCCTCAGATAAAAACTGGAGAGGTGCCTTCTTAGAAACTGCTTAGTTGTGTGTTTGTGGTGAATTCATCTCAGAGGATGACACCATTGCTTTCATTGAGAGTTTTGCTAACACTGTGTTTGCAGAATCTGCAATGAGATATACAGGAGTCCATTGAGGCCCGTGTTAAAAAGGAAATATACTTGGATCAAAAGAAGAAAGCTTTCTGAGAAATGGCTTTGTGATCTGTGAATTCATCACACGGAGTTACACTATTCTTTCACAGAGCAGTTTGCTAGAACTGTATTTATTCAATCTGAGAAGGGATAGTTTTGATCACGTTGAAGCCTAAGGTAATAAAGGAAATATCCTCAGACAAAACTAGAAAAAGCTTCTTGAGAAACTGCTTTGTGATGAGTGTATTCATCTCACAGAGCTACACTTTTTGTTACATTGAGCAGTTTGCTAACACTGTTTTCATGGAATCTGCCATGGGATATTCCGAGGGCATTGAGTCCTATGTTGAAAAATTTAAATATCCTTAGATAAAAACTGGAGAGAAGCCTTCTGAGAAACTGCTTTGTGATGTGTGAATTCATCTCTCAGAGTTACACCGCTCTATTCCTTGAGAAGTTTCCTAACAATATTTTCACAGAATCTACAATGAGATATATGGGAGTACATTGAGGTCTGAAATATCCTCAGATAAAAACGAGGAAGAACCCTTCTGAAAAACTGTTTTGTGATGTTTGAATTCATCTCAGAGTGTTACACAACTCTTTTGTGGAGGCGTTTGCTAACACTGTTTTTATGGAATCTGAGAAGGGATATTTTTGATCTCTTTGAAGCCTATGGTGACAAAAGAAATATCCTCAGATAAAAATCAAAAAGAAGCTTCTGAGAAACTGCCTTGTGATTTTTGACTTCATCTCACAGAGTTACATCACTCTTTCCTAGAGCCATTGGCTCGCATTGTGTTTGTGGAATCTGAGAAGTGATATTTTGAATCGCTTTGAAGCCTATGTTGACAAAGGAAATATCCTCAGATAAAAAACAGATAGAAGCTTTCTGAGAAACTGCTTTGTGACGTGTGAATTCATCTCAAAATGTTACATAATTCTTTCATGAAGCTGTTTGCTAGCACTGTTTTTATGGAATTTGAGAAGGGATATTTTCATTTCTTTGAAGCCTATGGAGACAAAGGAAATAACCTCAGATAAAAATTAGAAAGAAGTTTTCTGAGAAATTGTTTTGTGATGTGTGAATTTATCTCGCAGAGTTATACCACTCTGTCATGGAGGAGTTTGCTAGCACTGTTTTTGAGGAATCTCAGAAGTGATATTTTGAATAGCTTTGAATCCTACAGTGAAAAACGAAATATCCTCTGATAAAAACTGGACAGAAGCCGTCTCAAAAACTGCTTTGTGGTGTGTGATTTCATCTCACAGAGTTACACAATTGCTTTCATTGAGAAGTTTGCTAACACTATTGTAGCATAATCTGCAATGAGATGTAGGAGAGTACATTGAGGTCCGTGTTAAAAAAGTATATATCTTTGGATAAAAAGAAGAAAGAAGCTTTCTGAGAAACTGTTTGTGATGTGAGAATTCATCACACAGAGTTACACTGCTGTTTCATGGATCCGTTTGCTATCATTGTTTTTGTGGAATCTGAGAAAGGATTTTTTTTTTTTTTCACTTTGAAGCCCATGATGACAAAGGAGATATCCTCAGATAAAAACCGGAAAGAAGTTTTCTGGGAAATTGGTTTGTGATGTGTGAATTTATCTCAAAGTGTTACCTAGGTCTTTCATGGAGCAGTTTGCTACCACTGTTTTTACAGAATCAGAGAAGGGATATTTTGGATTGCTTGGAAGCCTATGGTGACAAAGGAAATATCCTCAGATAAAAATTAGAAAGAAGCTTTCTGACAAACTGCTTTGTGATGTGTGAATTCATCTCGCAGAGTTTCACCAGTCTTTCATGAAGGAGTTTGCTAGTACTGTCTTTGTGGAATCATAGAAGCGATATTCTGGATAGCATTAAATCCTACAATGAGAAATGAAATATCCTCAGATAAAAACTAGACAGAAGCTGTCTCAGAAACTGCTTTGTAGCGTGTGAATTCATCTCACAGAGTTACACAATTGCTTTCACTGAGAAGTTTGCTAACACTGTTGTCACAGAATCTGCAATGAGATATACAAGAGCACATTGAGGCCCGTGTTTAAAAAGTGTATATCTTCAGATAAAAAGAAGAAAGAAGCATTCTGAGAAACTGTTTTGGGATGTGATAATTCATCACACAGAATTACACTACCCTTTCATGGATCCTTTTGCTACCACTCTTTTTCTGGAATCTGAGAAGGGATATTTTTATTGCTTTGAAGCCCATGGTGACAAAGGAAATATCCTCAGATAAAAACCAGAAAGAAACTTTCTGAGAAACTGCTATGTGATGTGTGAGTTCATCTCACAGAAATACACTACTTATTCATGGAGCCGCTTGCTAGCACTGTTTTTGTGGAATCTGAGAAAGGATATTTTTGATCACTTTGAAGCCTATGGTGACAAAGGAAATATCCTCAGATAAAATCCAGAAGGATGCTTTTTGAAAAACTGGTTTGTGATCTGTGAATTATTCTCACAGTGTTACACAACTCTTTCATGGAGCTGTTTGCTAGCACTGTCTTTGTGGAATGTGAGAAGGGATATTCTGGATCACTTTGAAGCCTACGGTGGCAAAGGAAATATCTTCAGACAAAAACCATAAAGAAGCTTTCTGAGAAACAGCTTTGTGATTAGTGAATTCGTCTCACAGAGTTACACCACTCTTTCATGGAGCCGTTGGCTAGTATTGTTTTTGTGGTAGGTGAGAAGGGGAGTTTTGGATTGCTTTGAAGCCTATGGTGACAAAGGAAATATATGCAGATGAAAACCAGGAAGAAGCTCTTTGAGAAACTGCTTTGTGATTTGTGAATTCATGTCACAGTATTGCACAACTTTTTCATGGAGCCGCTTGGTAGAAAGGTTTTTGTGTAATCTGACAAGGGATATTTTTGTTCACTTTGAAGCCTATGGTGACAAAGGAAATCTCCTCAGATTAAAACTAGAAAGAATCTTTCTGAGAAACTGCTTTGTGAAGTGTGAATTCAGCTCACAAAATTACACCACTTTTTCATGGAGGATTTTGCTAGCACTGTTTTTGTGGAATCACCAAAGTGATATTTTGGATTGCATAGAATCCTATGGTGAGAAATGAAATATCCTGTTAAAAAGTGGACAGAAGCCTTCTCAGAAACTGCTTTGTGGTGTGTGAATTCATCTCACAGAGTTACACCAATGCTTTCATTGAAAGTTTGCTAACACTGTTTTTGCAGAACCTGCAATGAGATATACGGGAGAGCCATGAGGCCTGTGTTTATAAAGGAAATGTCTTTTGATAAAAAGAAGAAAGAAGTTTTATGGGGACCTGCTTTGTGATTTCTGAATTAATCTGCGAGTTACATCACTCTTTCGTGGAGCCGTTGGCTAACACTGTTTTTGTGGAATCTGAGAGGTGATATTTTGGATCGCTTTGATGCCCATTGTAACAAAGGAAATATCCTCATATAAAAACTAGAAAGAAACTGTCTGAGAAACTGCTTTGTGAGTTGTGAATCCATCTCAGAGAGTTACACAACTCTTTCATGGAGGAGTTTGCTAGCACTGTTTTTGTGGAATCTCAGATGTGATATTTTGGATAGCATTGAATCCCATGGTGAAAAATGAAATATCCTCAGATATAAACTAGAGAGAAGCCTTCTCAGAAACTGCATTGTGGTGTGTGAATTCATCTCCCAATGTTACATCATTGCTTTCATTGAGATGTTTGCTAACACTGTTGTCATAGAATCTGCAATGAGACACACAGGGGCTCATTGAGGCCTGAAATATCCTCAGATAAAGGCAAGAAGAAAGCTTTCTGAGAAACTGGTTTGTGATTGTGAATTCATCTCACAGAGTTACACTACACTTTCATGGAGCAGTTTGCTAGCACTGTATATATGGAATCTGATAAGGGGCATTTTTGATTGCTTTGAAGCCTATGGTGACAAAAGAAATATCCTCAGATAAAAACTAGAAAGAAACTTTCTGAGAAACTGCTTTTTTGATGTGTGAATTATCTCATAGACTTACACAACTCTTTCATGGAGCCCCTGGCTAACACTGTTTTTGTGGAATCTGAGAAGTGATGTTTTGCATCACTTTGAAGCCTATGGTAACAAAGGAAATACCCTCAGATAAAAGCTAGAAAGAATTTTTCTGAGAAACTGCTTTGTGATATGTGAATTCGTCTCAGAGGGTACACCACTCTTTCATGGAGGAGTTTGCTAGCATTGCTTTCATGGATTCTCAGAAGCGATATTTCAGATGGCATGAATCCTATGGTGACAAATGAAATATCCTCAGATAAAAACTGGAGATAAGCCTCTGAGAAACTACTTTGTGGTGTGTGAATTCATCTCAGAGAGTTCTACCATTACTGTCATTGAGAAGTTTGCTAAGACTATTTTCACAGAATCTGCAATGAGATACACAGGAGCGCATTGAGGCCCATGTTTAAAAAGGAAATATCCTGGGATAAAACGAAGAGAGGAACTTTCTGAGAAACGGCTTTGTGATCTGTGAATTCATCACACAGAGTTACACTATTCTGTCAAGGAGCAGTTTGCTAGAACTGTATTTATTCAATCTGAGAAGGGATAGTTTTGACCGCTTTGAAGCCTAAGGTAATAAAGGAAATATCCTCAGTGAAAACTAGAAAAAGCTTTATGAGAAACTGCTTTGTGACGAGTGTATTCATCTCACAGAGATACACTTTTCGTTACATTGAGCAGTTTGTTAACAGTGTTTTCATGGTATCTGCCATGGAATATTCCGAGGGCATTGAGTCCTATGGTGAAAAATTAAATATCCTTAGATAAATTCCACAGAGAAGCCTTCTGAGAAACTGCTTTGTGATGTGTGAATTCATCTCAAAGAGCTATATCACACTTTCCATTGAGAAGTTTCCTAACAATATTTCATGGAATCTGCAATAAGATATACGGGAGCACATTGAGGCCTGAAATATCCTTAGATAAAAACAATAAAGAAGGTTTCTGGGAAAATGCTTTGTGATGTGTGAATTCGTCTCACAGAGTTACCCTACTCTTTCATGGAGGAATTTACTAGCACTGTTGTGGAATCACAGAAGTGGTATTTTGGATTGCATAGAATCCTATGGTGAGAAATGAAATATTCCCAGATAAAAACTAGAGAGATGCCTTCTCAGAAACTGCTTTGTGATGTGTGATTTCATCTCACAGAGTTACACCATTGCTTTCATTGATAAGTTTGTTAACACTGTTTTCGCAGAATATGCAATGAGATATACGGGAGTGCATTGAGATCTGTGTTTATATAAGAAATATCTTCAGATAAAAAGAAGAAAGAAACTTTCTAAGAAGCAGCTTTATGATTTCTGAATTCATCTGAGTGTTACATCACTGTGGATAGAAGCTTTGTGAGAATCTGCTTTGGAATTTTCCATTCATCTCACAGAAATACACTACTCTTTCATGGAGGAGTTTGCTAACACTGTTTTTGTGGAATCTCAGATGTGATATCTTGCATAGCATTGAATCCCATGGTGAGAAATGAAATATCCTCAGATATAAAATGGAGAGAAGCCTTCTCAGAAACCACTTTGTGGTGTGTGAATTCATCTTACGGTGTTACATTATTGCTTTCATTGACATGTCTGTTAACACTGTTGTCGCAGAATCTGCAATGAGACACAGGGGGGCGCATTGAGGCCTGAAATATCCTCAGATAAAAGCAAGAAAGAAGCTTTCTGAGAAACTGCTTTGTGATGTCTGAATTCATCTCACAGAGTTACCCTACACTTTCATGGAGCAGTTTGCTAGCACTGTATAGGTGGAATCTGATAAAGGGGATTTTTGATCGCTTTGAAGTCTATGGTGACAACGGAAATATCTTCAGATAAACACTAAAAAGAAGCTTTCTGAGAAAATGCTTCTTGATGTGTGAATTCATCTCACAGAGTTACACCACCCTTTCATGGAGGAGTTTGCTAGCAGTGTTTTTGTGGAATCTCAGATTTGATATTTTGGATAGCATTGAAACCCATGGTGAAAAATGAAATATCTTCCAATATAAACTGGAGAGAAGCCTTCTAACAAACTGCTTTGTGGTGTGTGAATTCATCTTACAGAGTTACATCATTGCTTTCTTCGAGAAGTTTGCTAACACTGTTGTCGCAGAATCTGCAATGAGAAACACGGGGGCACATTGAGGCCTGAAATATCCTCAGATAAAAGCAAGAAAGAATCTTTCTAAGAAACTGCTTTGTGATGTGTGAATTCATCTCACAAAGTTACACTACACTTTCATGGAGCAGTTTGCTAGCACTGTATATGTGGAATCTCATAAGGGGTATTTTTGAGCGCTTTAAAGCCTATGGTGAAAAAGGAAGTATCCTCAGATAAAAACTAGAAAGAAGCTTTCTGAGAAACTGCTTCTGGGTGTGTGAATTCATTTCACAGAGTTACATCAGTCTTTCATGGAGCCCTTTGTTGCACTGTTTTTGTGGAATCTGAGAAGTTATGTTTTGGATCGTTTTGAAGCCTGTGGTGAAAAAGGAAATATCCTCAGATAAAAACTAGAAATAGCTTTTCTGAAAAACTGCTTTGTGATATGTGAATTCGACTCACAGAGTTACACCACTCTATCATGGAGGAGTTTGCTAGCACTGTTTTCGTGGAATCTCAGAAGTGATACCTTGGATAGCATTGAATCCCATGGTAAGAAATGAAATATCCTTAGATAAAAAGTGGAGGTAAGACTTCTCAGAATCTGCTTTGTGATGTGTGAATTCATCTCAGAGAGTATCGCCATTGCTTTCATTGAGAGGTTTGCTAACACTGCTTTCACAGGATCTGCAATGAGATATATGGGAGCACATTGGGACACGTGTTTAAAAAGGAATTATCCTTGGATAAAAAGAAGAAAGAAGATTTCTGAGAAACTGCTTTGTGATGTATGAATTCATCACATAGTGTTACACCACTCTTTCATGGAAGAGTTTGCTGGCACTGTTTTTGTGGAATCACAGAAGTGATATTTTGGATAGCCTAGATTCCTACGGTGAGAAAAGAAATATCCTCAGATAAAAACTGGGTAGAAGGCTTCTCGGAAACTGCTTTGTGGTGTGTGAATTCATCTCACAAAGTTACACCACTACTTTCACTGATAGGTTTTCTAACACTGTTTTTGGAGAATCTGCAAAGAGCTATATGGGAGTGCATTGAGGCGCTTGTTTAAAAAGGAAATATCTTCATTAAAAAGAAGAAAGAAGCTTTCCGAGAAACTGCTTTGTGATGTTTGAATTCATCTCACAGGGTTACATAACTCTTTCATGCAGCCGTTGGCTAGCACTCTTTGTGGAATTTGAGAAGTGATACTGTGGATTGCTTTGAAGCCTCTGGTGACAAAGGAAATATCCTCAGATATAAATGAGAAAGAAGCTTTCTGTGAAAATGCTTTGGAATGTGTGAATTCATCTCACAGACTTACACTACTCTCTCATGGAGCTGTTTGCTGGTACTGTTTTTGTGGAATCTGACAAGGATATTTTTGATCACTATAAAGCCTATGGTGACAAAGGAAATATCCTCAGATTAAAACCTGAAAAAAGCTTTCTGAGAAACTATTTAGGGATGTGTGAATTCATCACACAATGTTATGCAACTCTTTCATGGAGCGGTTTTCTAACACTGTTTTTGTGAATCTGAGAAGGGATATTCATGATCGCTTTGAAGTCTAGGTGACAAAAGAAATATCCTCAGATAAAAACCAGAAAGAAGCTTTCTGAGAGACTTCTTTGTGACGTGTGAATTAATGTCACAGAGTTACAACACTCTGTCATGGAGCCGTTGGTAGCACTGCTTTTGTGGAATCTGAGAAGTGATATTTTGGATCACGTTGAAGCCTACGTTGACAAAGGAAATATCCTCACATAAAACCTAGAAAGAAAGTCTCTGAGAAAATGCTTTTTGATGTGTGAATTCATGCCATACAGTTACACCACTCTTTCATGGAGGAGTTTGCTAGCACTGTTTTTGTGGAATCACAAAGTGATATTTTAGATAGCATAGAATCCTATGGTGAGAAGTGAAATACCCTCAGATAAAAATTGGACAGAAGACTTCTCAAAAACTGCTTTGTGGTGTGTGAATTCATCTCATAGAGTTACACCATTGCTTCCTTTGAGAAGTTTGCTAACACTGTTTTCGCAGTATCTGCAATGAGATATACAGGAGCGCATTGAGGCCCATGTTTAAAAAGGAAATATATTTGGATAAAAAGAAGGAAGAAGGTTTCAGAGAAACTGGTTTGTGATGTGAGAATTCCTCACACAGAGTTACACTACTCTTTCATGGAGTCGTCCACAATCACTGTTTTTGTGGAATATGAGAATGAAATCCAAGAAGTGATATTTTGGGTCACATTTAAGCCTATGATGATAAAGGAAATATCCTCAGATAAAAACTAGGAAGAAGCTTTGATAAACTACTTTATGATGTGTGAATTCATCTCTCAGAGTTACACCAATCTTTCATGGAGCCTTTGGCTAGCATTGTTTTTATGCAATCTGAGAAGTGATCATTTGAATCACCTTGAAGTCCATGTTGACAAAAGAAATATCCTCAGATAAAAAATAGAAAGAAGGTTTCTGAGAATTTGCTTTGTGATGTGTGAATTCATCTCACAGTATTGCACTACTCTTTCATGGAGCCGTTTGTTAGCACTGTTTTTGTGGAATCTGAGAAGGGATATTTTTGATCGCTTTGAAGCTTATGGTGACCAAGGAAATATCCATAGATAAAATCCAGAAAAATCTTTCCTGAGAAACTCCTTTGTGATTTGTGAAATCATGTCACTATGTTGCAAAACTCTTTCATGGAGCCCTTTGCTAGCACTGTATTTAAGGAATCTGAGAAGGGATTTTTTTTTTTTTTTATCACTTTGCAGCCTATGGTGGCATAGGAAATATCCTCAGATAACAACCAGAAATATGCTTTCTGACAAATTGCTTTGTGATGTGTGAATTCCTCTCAAAAAATTACACTACTCTTTCACGGAGCCATTTAATAGCACTGTTTTTGTGGAATCTGAGAAGGGATATTTTTTATTGCTTTGAAGCCTATGGTGACAAAAGGAACAACCGCAGATAAATTCCAGAAAGAAACTTTCTGACAAACTGCTTTGTGATGTGTGAATTCATCTCAAGTGTTACACAACTCTTTCATGGAGCAGTTTGCTAGCACTATTTTTGTGGAATCTGAGAAGGGATATTTTGGATTGCTTTGATGTTCTTGGTAACAAAGGAAATATTCTCATATAACAACTAGAGAGAAACTTTCTGAGAAACAGCTTTGTGAGTTGTGAATTCATCTCACATCACTCTTTCCTGGAGGAGATTGTGAGCAGTGTTTTTGTGGAATCTCAGATATGATATTTTGGATAGCTTTGAAATCCATGTTGAAAAAATGAAATATCTTCCGATATAAACCTGAGAGAAGCCTTCTCAGAAACTACTTTGTGGTGTGTGAATTCATCTCACAGAGTTACATCATTAGTTTCATTGAGAAATTTGCTAACAGTGTTGTCACAGAATCTGCATTGAGACACACGGGGCACATTCAGTCCTGAAATATCCTCAGATAAAAGCAAGAAAGAAGCTTTCTGAGAAACTACTTTGTGATGTGTGAATTCATCTCACAGAGTTACACTACACTTTCATGGAGCAGTTTGCAAACACTATTTTCATGGAATCCACAATGTGATAATAGGGAGGGCATTGAGGACTATGGTGAAAATCGAAATATCATCTGATAAAAGCTAGAAAGAAGATTTCTGAGAATCTGCTCTGTAATATGTGAATTCATCTCACAAAGTTACACCATTCTTTTCATGGAGCAGTTTACTAACAGTTTTTATTTAATCTGGAATGGGATATTGGGAGTGCATTGAGTGCTATAGTGAAAAAGGAAATATACTCAGATAAAAACTGGACAGAAGCCTTTGGAGAAACTGCTTTGTGATGTGTGAATTCACCTCACAGAGTTACAGCAGTCTTTCATGGAGCTATTTGGTAGCCCTTTTCTTGTGGAGTATGAGAAGGGATATTTCGATGGCTTTTAAGCCTATAGTGACAAAGAAAATATCCTCAGATAAAAACTAGACAGAAACTTTCTGAGAAACTACATTGTGGTGTGTGAATTTATCTCTCAGAGTTACATAATTATTTTCCTTTGGAAGTTTGCAGACATTGTTTTCGCCAAATCTGCAGAGAGATATATAGGTGCGCATGGAGGCCTGTGTTTAAATAAGAAATATCTTCAGAGAAAAACAGTAAGGAAGCTTTCTGAGAAACTGCTTTGTGATGTGCGAATTCATCTCACAGGGTTACACCTTCCTTTTTATGGAGCAGTTTACTAACACTATTTTCGTTTAATCTGCAATGGGATATTGTGAGCGCATTGAGGTCGATGGTGAAAAAGGAAGTGTCCTCGGATAAAACCTTGAAAGAAGGTTTCTGAGATACTGCTTTGTGATGTGTGTATTCATCTCACAGAGTTACACAATTCTTTCATTGAGCAGTTTGCTAACACTATTCTCGTGGAATCTGCTATGGTTTACACTGGAGTGCATTAAGCCCGATGGTGAAAAAGGAATGTCCTCCGATAAAAGCTTGAAAGAAGCTTTCTGAGAAACTGCTTTGTGGTAGGTGAATTCATCTCACAGAGTTACAACAATCTTTCATGGAGCCGTTTGCTAGCATTTTTTTTTTTTTGGAATGTAAGAAGGGACATTTCTGATTGCTTTGAAGCCTATGATGACAAAGGAAATATTCTCAGAAAAAAACTAGAATCTTCCTGAGAGACTGCTTTGTGATGCTGAATTCATTTCACAGAGTTACACTACTTTTTCATGGAGCAGTTTACTAGCACTGTTTCTGTTTAATCTGAGAAGGGATATTTTGGATCCCTTTGAAGCCTATGCTGACAAAGGAACTATCCTCATATAAAAGCTATAAAGAAGCTTCCTGAGAAACTGCTTTGGGATGTGTGTATTCATCTAACAAAGTCGCAATGTTCTTTTCCTGGAGCAGTTTACTACCATTGTTTTCCTTTAATCTGCAATGGGATATTGTGAACCCAATGAGTGCTATGGTGAAATAGGAAATATCCGCAGATAAAAACTGGAGAGAAGCCTTTGGAGTAACTGCTTTGTGATGTGTGAATTCATCTGACAGAGGTAATCCATTATTTCATTGAGCAGTTTGCTATCACTATTTTGGTGGTATCTGCAATGGGATATTCAGGAGGGCATTGAGTCCGATGGTGAAAAAGGAAATATCCTCAGATAAATACTTGAAAGATGCTTTCTGAGAAACTGCTTTGTGATGTGTGAATTCATCTCACACAGTTCCACCATTCCTTTCATGGGGCAGTTTGGTAGCACTGTTTTTGTGGGATCTGAGAAGGAATACTTTGGATCCCCTTGAAGCCCATGGTGGAAAAGGAAATACCATCATCTAAAAGTTACACCATTCTTTTCAAGGAACAGTTTGCTAACACTGTTTTAGTGGAATCTGCAATTGGATATTTCGAGCTCATTGATTAGTATTGTGAAAAATGAAATACCCATAAAAACTGGAGAAAATCTTCAGAGAAGCTACTTTGTAACGTGTGAATTCATCTCACAAAGTTACACCATTCTTTTCATTGAGAAGTTTGCTAACACTGTTTTCGCAGAATCTCCAATGGGTTATTCGGGAGTGCTTTGAGGACTATGGTGAAAAAGAAAACATCCTCAGATGAAAACAAGAAAGAAGCTTACTGAGAAACTGGATTGTGTTGTGTGAATTCTTCTCACAGTGTTACAACTTTCTTATATTGAGCAGTTTGCTAACACTATTTGTATTGAATCTGCAATGGGATATTCTGTGGATTGCTTTAAAGCCTATGGTAACAAAGGAAATAACCTGAGATAATAACAGGAAAGAAGCTCTCTGAGAAAGTGCTTTGCAATGTGTGAATTCCTCTCACATAGTTACACCTTTCTCTTCATTGAGGTGTTTACTAACACTGTTTTCATGAAATCTGCAAAGGGATACTCGGGAGCACATTTCAGCTTTTTGTGAAAAAGGAAATAACATCAGATAAAAACTGTAGAGAAGCCTTCTGAGAAACTTCTTTGTGAATTTACACATCGCTCCCTAATATCCCATTGCAGATACTGTGAAAACACTGTTAGAAAACTGCTCAATGAAAAGAAACATGTAACTCTGTGAGATGAATTCACACATCACAAAGCAGCTTCTCAGAAATCTTTCTAGTTTTCATCTGAGTATATGTCCTTTTTTCACCATGGTCTTCAATGCAATCCAAAATATCACTTTTCAGATTCCACAAAAACAGTTCTAGCAAACTGCTTCATGAAAGAGTAGTGTAACTCTGTGAGATGAATTCACACATCACAAAGCAGATTTTCAGAAAGCTTCTTTCTAGATTTTATCTGAGGACATTTCCTTTGTCATCAGATGCTTCAAAGCGATCAAAAATATTCCTTCTGAGATTAGGCAAAAACAGGGCTAACAAACTGCTCCATGAAAAGAAAGGTGTAACTCTGTGACATGAATTCACATATCACAAAGCAGTTTCTCAAAAGACTTCTCCCAAGTTTTTTCCTGAGGATATTTTCTTTTCCACCTTAGGACTCAATACTTTCAGAATATTATATTGCGAATTCCATGAAAACAGAATTAACAAACTGCTCCAGGAAACATTGGTGTAATTCTGTGAGATGTACTCACTCATCACAAAGAAGTTTCTCAGAAAGTTTCTTTCTAGCTTTTATCTGAGGATATTCCCTTTATCACCATGGGCTTCAAAGCTATCCAAAATATACCTTCTCTGATTCCATAAAACTAGTGCTACCATAGAGCTCCATGAGAAGAAAGGTGTAACTATGTAAGATGAATTCACATAACACAAAGCAGTTTCTCAGAAACCTTCTTTCTAGTTTTTATCTAAGGAAATTTCCTTTTACATCATAGGCCTCAATGCAATCCCGAACATCAAATTGCAGTTTCTGGGAAAACAGTGTTAGCAAACTGTTCAATGAAATAATGGTGCAACTGTTTGAGATGAATTCACACATCACAAAGCAGTTTCTCCGAAGGCTTCTGTCCATTATTTATCTGAGGATATTTCCCTTTTCACCATAGCAGTAAATGCTCTCATAATATCCCATTGTGGATTCCACGAAAACAGTTTTAGCAACCTGTTCAATAAACAGAAAGGTGCAACTCTGTGAGATGGATTCACACATCACAAACAGTTTCTCAGAAAGCTTCTTTCTTCTTTTATCTGAGGATATTTCCTTTTTAAACGCAGGCCTCAATGCACCCCGGAAATCTCATTGCAGATTCCGTGAAAAGAGTGTTAGCAAACTACTCCATGAAAACAGTGGTGTACCTCTGTGAGATGAATTGGCGCATGGCAAAGCAGTTTCTCAGAAGGCTTCTCTCCATTTTTTATCAGGAATATTTCATTTTTCACCGTAGGACTCAATGCCCTTGGAATAACCACGGGCAGTTTCCACAAAAACACTCTAAGCAAACTACTCAATGTAAAGAAAGGTGTGACTCTCTGAAATGAATTCACACATCAAAAAAACAGTTCCACAGAAAGCTTCTTTCTAGTTTTTATATGGGAATATTTTCTTTGTCACCATAGGCTTCAAAGAGATCCAAAATATCCCTACTCAGATTCCATAAAAACAGGGCTAGCAAACTGCTCCATGAAAGAGTACTGTAACTCTATGAGATGAATTTAAACATCACAAAGGAGTTTCTCAGAAAATCTCTTTCTTGTATTTATCCGAGGATATTTCCTTTTTAAACACAGGTTTCAATGCTCTCCTGAATATCAAGTTGAAGATTCCACGAAAACAGTGTTAGCAAGCTTCTCAATGGAAGAACGATGTAACTCTGTGACATGTATTCACACATCACAAAGGAGTTTCTCCGAAGGCTTCAGTCCAGTTTTTATCTGAGGATATTTCCTTTTTCACCAGAGCACTCAATGTGCTCACAATATCCCATTGCAGATGAAAAGAACGGTGTAACTTTGTGAGACGAATGCAAACATCACAAAGCAGTTTTTCAGAAAGCTTCTTTCTAGTTTTTATTGGAGGATATTTCCTTTTTAACCACAGGATTCAACGCAATCCAAAATATCCCTTCTCAGATTCCACAGAAACAGTGCTAGCTAACTGATCCATGAAAGAGTAGTGTAACTCTGTGAGATGAATACACACATCACAAAGCAGATTCTCAGAAAGCTGCTTTCTAGATTTTATCTAAGGATATTTCTTTTGTCACCATAGAGTTCAAAGCTATCAAAAATATCCCTTCTCAGATACCCCAAAAACAGTACTGGCAAATGGCTCCATGAACGATTGGTGTAACTCTGTGAGATGAATTCAAACATCACAAAGCAGTTACTCCGAAGGCTTCTCTCCAGTTTTTATCTGAGGATATTTCCTATTTCACCATAGCACTCATTGCGCTAGCAATATCCCATTGCAGTTAAAATAAAGCAATGTTACTAAACTGCTCCAGGAAGAGTGTTCCAACTTTGTGAAATGACTACACACATCACAAAGCAATTTCTCAGGAAACCTCTTTCTAGTTTTTCAATGAGGATATTTCTTTTGTCACCACAGGCTTCAAGCAATCCAAAATATCCCTTCTCAGATTCCACAAAAACAGTGCTAGCAATCTGCAACATGAAAGAGTTGTGTAACTCTGTGAAATGAATTCACACATCACAAGGTTTTTTCTCAGAAAGCTTCTTTCTAGGTTTATCGAAGGATATTTCCTTTTTCACCATGGGATTCAATGCAATCTGAAATATCCCTTCTCAGATTCCACAAAAGCAGTGCTAACAAACTGCTCCATGAAAAGGATAGTGTAACTCTGTGAGATGAATTCACATATCAAAAGCAGTTTCTCAGAAAGCTTCCTACTAGTTTTTATCTGATTATATTTCCTTTGTCACTATAGGTTTCAAAGCGATCTGAAATATCCCTTCCCAGATGTCAAAAAAGCAGTGCTAGCAAACGGCTCCATGAGAGAGTAGTGTAATTCTGAGATGAATTCACACATCACAAAGCAGATTCTCAGAAAGCTTGTTTCCAGTTTTTATCTGAGGATATTTCCTTTGTCATGATAGGATTCAAAGTGATCAGAAATGTCCCTTTTCAGATTCCACAGAAACCATGCTATCAAACGCCTCCATGAAAGATTGGTGTAATCTGTGAGATGCATTCACACATCACAAAGCAGTTTCTACATTTCCTTTTTCACCATTGACCTCAATGCGTTCCCGAATATCCCATTGCAAATTCCACGAAAATAGATTTAGCAAACTGCTCAATGAAAGAATGGTGTTACACTGTGAGATCAACTCACACATCAGAAAGTGGTTTCTCTGAAGGCTTCTCTCCAATTTTTATCTGAGTATATTTCCTTTTTCACCATAGCACTCAATGTATGCACAATATCCCATTGCAGATTAAACGAAAACAGTGATAGTAAAATGTTTCATGAAAAGAAAGGTGTAACTCTGTGAGATTAATTCACACATCACAAAACAAAAGCTTCCATCCTGTTTTTTTCTGAGGATATGTCGTACTAAAAAACAGGCCTCCATGCACTCCCGTATATCTCTTTGCAGACTCCGTGAAAAGAGTGTTAGCACACTTCTCAAGGAAAATAATTGTGTAACTCTGAGAGATAAATTCACGCATCACAAAACAATTTCTCAGAACGTCTCTGTCTAGTTTTTATCTGAGGATATTTCCTGTGTCACCATAGACATAAAAGTCACCCATAATATCCCTTCTCATTCTCCACAAAAACAGTGCTAGCAAACTGCTCCATGAAAGAGTGGTGTAACTCCATGAGATGAATTCACAAATCACAAGGCAGTTTCTCAGAACGCTTCTTTCTAGTTTTTTTTTCTGAGGATATTTCCTTTGTCACCATAAGCTTCAAAACAATCAAAAATATTCTTTCTCTGATTTCACAAAAACACAGCTAGCAAATTGCTCCATGAAAGGGTAGTGTAACTCTGTGAGATGATTTCACACATCACAAAGCTGTTTCTCAGAAAGCTTCTTTCAAGTATTTATCTGAGAATATTTCCTTTTTCACGATAGGATTTAAAGCAATCAAAAATATCTCTTTTCAGATTTCACAAAAACAGTGCCAGCTTTTCTCTACTTTTTATCTGAATATATTTCCTTTTTCACCATAGCCTTCAATGCACTCACAATATCCCATTGCAGGTTAAATGAAAACAGTGATAGTAAACTGCTCCATGAAATGAAAGGTGTAACACTGTGAGATGAATTCAAACATCACAAAGCAGTTTATCAGAAAGATTCTTTCCTGTCTTTATCTGATGATATTTCATACTTAAACACAAGCCTCCAGGCATTACCATATATCTCATTGCAGATTCTGCAAATACAGTGTCAGCAAACTTCTCAAGGAAAATTGTGTAGCTCTTTGAGATAAATTCACACATCACAAAGTAGTTTATCAGAAAGCTTCTTTCTAGTTTTTTTCTGAGGATATTTCCTTTGTCACCATAGGCTTCAAACTGATCCAAATATCACTTCTCAGATCCCACAAAAACAGTGCTAGCAAAGTGCTCCTTGAAAGAGTCGTGTAATTCAGTGAGATGAACTCACACATCACAAAGCAGTTTCACAGAAAGCTTCTTTCAAGTTTTTATCTGAGAATATTTCCTTCTTCACCATCGGCCTCAAAGCCCTCGCGAATATCCTATTGCAGACTCCATGAAATTACTGTTAACAAACTGCTCAATGAAAAAATGCTGTAACTCTGTGAGATGAATTCACATATCATGAAGCAGTTTCTCCGAAGGCTACTATCCAGTTTTTAATCTGAGGATATTTCCTTTTTCACCATAGCACTCAATGCGCTCGCAATATCCCATTGCAGATTCCATGACAACAGTATTAATAAACTGCTACATGAAAAGAAAGGTGTAACTCTGAGAGATGAATTCACACATCACAAAGCAGTTTCTCTGAAAGTTCTCTTGTAGTTTTTGTCTGATTATATTTTCCTTGTCATTGTAGGCTTTAAAGAGATCCAAAATATCACTTTTCAGATGCCATGAAAACAGTGCTAGCAAACTGCTCCATGAAAGAGTAGTGTAACTCTGTGAGATGAATTCAGATATCACAAAGTAGCTTCTCAGAAAACTTCTTTCAAGTTTTTGTCTGAGGATATTTCCTTTTTCACCACAGGCTTCAATGCAATCCAAAGTATCCCTTCTCAGATTGCACAGAAACAGTGCTAACAAACTGCTCCATGAAAAGAATGCTGTAACCCTGTGAGATAAACTCACACATCACAAAGCAGTTTATCAGAAAGCTTCTTTCTAGTTTTTTTCTGAGGATATGTCCTTTGTTACTAGAAGCTTGAATGTTCTCCAAAATATCCCATTGCATATTCCAAGAAAAAGCTGTTAGCATACTATTCAGTGAAAAGAACAGTGTAACTCTGTGAGATGAATTGACACATCACAAAGCAGTGTCTCAGAAAGCTTCCTTTTGGTTTTTATCAGATTATATTTCCTTTGTCACCATAGGCTTCAATGCCCTCCAAAATATACTATTGCAGATTCCACGAAAACAGTGTTATTAAACTGTTGAATGAAAACAAAGTTGTAACTCTGTGAGATGAGTTCACACATCACAAAGCAGTTTATCAGAAAACTTCTTTCTTGTATTTATTTGAGGATATTTCCTATGTCACCATAGGCTTGAATTCAAAATATCCCTTCTCAGATTCCCAAAAAGCAGTGCCAGAAAACTGATCCATGAAAAGTAAGGTGTAACTCTGTGAGATGACATCACACATCACAAAGCACTTTCTCAGAACGTTTCTTTCTAGTTTTCATCTGAGGATATTCCCTTTGTCACCATAGACTTCAATGCGATCCAAATGTCTCTTCTCATATTCCCCATAAACAGTATTACCAACCTGCTCCAAGAAAAGAATAATGAACTCTGTGAGATGAGTTAACACATCACAAAGCGGTTTTTCAGAATGATTTTTTCTAGTTTTTATATGAGGATATTGCCTTTGTCACCGTTACCATCAATGTGCTCTGAAATATCCCTTTGCAGAGTCCAATAAAACAGCGTTAGCAAACTGCTCAATGAATAGAACAGTGTAATTCTGTGAGATGAATTCTCACATCACAAACCAGTTTCTCAGAAAGCTTCTTTCTAGTTTTTTATCAGAGGATATTTCCCTTTTCACTATATGCCTCAATGCACTCCCAAATATCCCTTTGCAGATTACATGAAAACAGTGTTAGTAAGCTGGTCCATGGAAAAAAAGGTGTGACTCTGTGAGATGAATTCACACATCACAAAGAACTTTCCCCGAAAGCTCCTTTCAAGTTTTTATCTGAGGATATTTCCTTTGTCATCATAGTCTTCAATGTGATCCAAAATATCACTTCTCAGATTCCCGAAAAACAGTGCTGCCAAACTGACCCATGAAAGGAATCATATAACTCCGTGAGATGAATTAACATATCATAAACCAGTTTCTCAGAAAACGTCTTTCTCTTTTTTATCTGAGGATATTTCCTTTCTCACCATACGACTCTATACTCTCCCAAATATCGCTTTGCAGATTCCACAAACACAGTGTTAGCACACTGCTCCATGAAAAGAAATGTGTAATCTTGCAAGGTAAATTCACAAATCGCAAGGAAGTTTCTCAGAAAGCTGTTCTCTAGTTTTTATCTGAGGACAATTCCTTTGACACCATAGGCTTCAAGGCAATGCAATATATCCCGTCTCAGATTCCCCAAAAACAGTGCTATCAAACTGCTCCAAGAAAAGAATGGTGTAACTCTTTGAGAGGAATTCACACCTCACAAGGCAGTTTCTCAGAAAGTTTCTCTCTAGTTTTTGTCTGAGGATATTTCCTTTGTCAGCATAAGCTTTTATGCTCTCTGAAATATCCCCTTGCAGATTCCAAGAAAACCGTGTTAGCAAACTGCTCAATGAAAAGAACAGTGTTGCTCAGTGAGATGAATTTACAGAACACAAAGCAGTTTCTCAGAAATCATCTTTCTCATTTTTATTTGAGGATATTTCTTTTCTCACCATAGGCCTCCATGCTCTCCCAAGTATCCCTTTGTAGATTCCATGAAAACTGTGTTAGCAAACTGTTCCATGAAAAGAAAGGTGTAACTCTGAGTTGAATTCACACATCACAAAGAACTTTCTCAGAAAGCTTCTTGCTAATTTTTATCCGAAGATATTTCCCTAGTCACCATACGCTTCAATGCAATCCAAAATATCACTTCGCAGATCCCCAGAAACACTGCTACCAAACTACTCCATGAAAACAATCGTGTAAGTCTGTGAGATGAATCCACAAATCACAAAGCAGTTTCTCAGAAAGCTTCTTTCTGATTTTTCTCTCAGTTTATTTCCTGTCACAATAAACTTCAATGTTCTCCAAAATATCCCATTGCAGATTCCAAGAAAATAGTGTTAGCAAACTGCAGAATGAAAAGAACAGTGTAACTATGTGAGATTACTTCACACATCACAAAGCAGTCTCTCAGAAAGCTTCTTTTTGCTTTTTTCTATGAAGATATTTCCTTTGTCACCATAGGTTTCCATGCACTCCCAAATATCCCATTGCCGATTCCAAAAAAAGGTTTAAAAAATGGCTACACGAAAAGAAAGGTGTATCTCTGTGAGATAACTTCACACATCGCAAAGAAGTTTCTCAGAAATCTTCTTTCTACTTTTTATCTGAGGATGTTTTCTTCTTCACTTTAGTCTTCAATATGATCCCAAATTTCCTCTCTCAGATTGCACAAAAATAGTGCTAACCAACTGATCTATGAAAGCTTCGTGTAATGCTGTGAGGTGAATTAACACATCATAAGGAGGTTTAGCAGAAGGCTTCTTTCAATTTTTTATATGAGTATATTTCTTTTGTCAGCATAGGCTTCATTGTGTTTCAAAATATCCCATTGCAGATTACAAGAAAACAGTGTTAGCAATTTTCTCATTGAAAAGAACCATTTAACTCTGTCAGATGATTGCACACATCACAAATCAGTTTAACAGAAGACTTGTTTCTAATTTTAATCTGAGGATACTTCCTTTTTCACCATAGACTTTAATGCATTTCAACATATGCCTTTTCAGATTCCCCAAAAACAGTGCTACCAAACAATGTCACAAAAACAGTGGTGTAACTCTGAGAGATAAATTCACACATCACAAAGCTCTTTCTCAAAAAGCTTAATTCTAGCTTTTATCTGAGGATATGTCCTTTTTCCAATATTTCTCAAAGTGCTATGAAAGATCCCATTGCAGATTCCAAGAAAAAAGTGTTAGCAAATTTCTCAATGAAAAGAATAGTGTAATTCTGTGAGATGAATTCACACATCCCAAAGCACTTTCACAGAATGCTTCCTTTTGGTTTTTATCTGAGGATATTTCCTTTGTAACCATAGACTTCAATGTGCTCCCAAATATCCTATTGCAGATTCCAGGAAAACAGTGTTATCGAACTGCTCAATGAAAAGAATGGTGTACCTCTGTAAGATGAATTCACACATCACAAAGTAGTTTCTTAGAAAGTTTTTTCTTTTTTTTATCTGAGGATATTTCCTTTCTTACTATAGGCCTCAATGAACTCCCAAATATCCCTCTGCAGATTCCGTGAAAACAGTGTTAGCAAAGGGCTCCATGAAAAGAAAGGTGTAAATCTGTGAGATGAATTCAAACATCTCAAAGAACTTTCTCAGAAAACTTCTTTCTAATTTTCATCTGATGTTATTTCCTTCGTCACAATAGTCTTCAATGTGATCCAAAATATTGCTTCTCAGATTCCCCAAAAACAGTGATACCACAGTGAACCATGAAAAGAATCGTGTAACTGTGTGAAATGAATTAACACATCACCACGTGATTTCTCAGAAAACTTCTTTAGAGTTTTTATCTGAGGATAACTCCTTTGTCACCTTAAGCTTCAATGCGGTCCAAAATATCCCACTGGAGATTACAAGAAAGCAGTGTTAGCAAACTGCTCAATGAAAAGAATAGTGTAACTCTATAAGATGAATTCACACACCAAAAAGCAGCTTCTAAGAAACCTTCTTTAAAGTTCTTATATGAGGATATTTCCTTTTTCAACATATTCCTCAATGTGCTCCAGAATATCCCATTGCAAATTCCACGAGTAAAGTGTTAGCAAACTTCTCAATGAAAAGAACAGTGTAACTCAGTGAGATGAATTCACGCATCACAAAGAGCTTTCTCAGAAAGTTTCTTTGCGTTATTTATCTGAGTATATTTCCTTTGTCACCATAGGCTTCAATGTGCTCCCAAATATCCTATTGCGGATTACACAAAAACAATGTTATCAAACTACCCAATGAAAAGTACCGTGTGCTCTGTAAGATGAATTATCAAATCACAAAACAGTTTCACAGAAAGCTCTTTCTAGTTTTTATCTGAGGATATTACCTTTTCACTATAGGTCTAGACACACTCCCAAATATCCCTTTGCAGATTCCACGAAAGCAGTGTTAGCAAACTGCTCCATGAAAAGAAAGTTGTAAATCTGTGAGATGAGTTCAAACACCACAAAGAATTTTCTCAGAATGCTCCTTTTTGGTTTCATCTGAAGATATTTCCTTTGTCACCCAAATCTTCAATGTGCTCAAAAATATCCTATTGCTTATTCCAAGATAACTGTGTTAGCAATCTGCTCAATGAAAAGAACAGTGTAACTCTGAGATAAATTCACCCATCACAAAGCTTTTTCTCAGAAAGCTTCTTTCTAGTATGTATCTGAGAATATTTCCTTTTTCACCATATTCCTCAATGCACTACCGAATATCCCATTGCAGATTCCTTGAAAAAAGTGTTAGCAAACTTATCAATGACAAAAGCAGTGTAACTCTGTGAGGTGAATTCACTCATGACAAAACAGTTTCTCAGAAAGCCTCTGTCTATTTTTTATCTGATGATATTTCCTTTTTCACCATAGACCTTAATGCGCTTGCAAATATCCCTTTGTGGATTGCACGGAAACAGTGATACCAAACTGTTCCATGATAAGAAACATGTCACTCTGTGAGATGAATTCACACATCATGAAGAAGTCTCTCAGAGGCCTTCTTTCTAGTTTTTATCTGAAAATATTTCCTTTGTCATGATATGCTTCAATGCGATCCAAAATAACCCTACTCAAATTCCTCAAAAATAGCACTACCAAACTACTCCATGAGAAGAATCATGTAACTCTGGGATATGAATTCAAAAATCCCAAAGAAGTTTGTCAGAAACTTCTTTCTAGTTTTTGTCTGTGGATATCTCCTTTTTTTACTATAGACCTCAATGCACTTGCAAATATCCCTTCGCAGATTCCATTGAAAGAGTGTTAGCAAACGGCTCCATGAAAAGAAAGGTGTAACTCTTTGAGATGAATTTACATGTCACAATGTACTTTCTCATAAAACTTCTTTGTAGTTTTTATCTGGGAATATTTATTTTGTCACGATAAGCTTCAATGCGCTCCCAAATATCACTTTTCTGATTCCACAAAAACAGTGCTTAACTCTGTGAGATGAATGCAAACATCAGAAAGCAGTTTCTCAGAGAGCTTTCTAGTTTTTACCTGAGGTTATTTCCTTTTTCACCATATGCCTCAAAGCACTCCCAATTATCCCTTTGCAGATTCCACAACAGTGTTAGCAAACTGCTCCAAGAAAAGAACAGTGTTACTCTGTGAGATGAATTCACATATCACAAAGGACTTTCTCAGAAATTTCTTTCTAGTTTTTATCTGAAGATATTCCCTTTGTCACCATAAGCTTCAATGCACTCCAAAACACCCGCTTGCAGATTCCAACGAAACAGTGTTAGCAAATTGCTCAATGAAAACAACATTGTAACTCTCTGAGATGAATTAACACATCACGAGCAGTTTCTCAGAAAGCTTCTTTCTGGTTTTTATGTGACGATATTTCTTGTTTCACCATAGGACCCAATGTGCCACAAAACATCACTTTACAGATTATATGAAAGCAGTGTTAGCAAACTGCTCCATGAAAAGAAAGGTGCAACTCTGTGAGATGAATTCACACATCACAAAGAACTTTCTCAGAATGCTTCTCTTTTGTTTATATCTTAGGATATTTGATTTGTCACCATAGGCTTCAATGCGATCCAAAATATCCCTTCTCAGATTCCCCAAAAACATTGCTATCAAACTGATTCATGAAAAGAATTGTGTAACTCCGCTAGATGAATTCACACATCACAAAGCATTCTCAGAAAGATTTTTCTAGTTTTTGTCTGAGGATATTTGCTCTTTCACCATAGGCCTCAAAGCATTCGTGAATATCTCTTTGCAGTTTTCCAGAAAATATTGTTAGCAAACTGTTCCATGAAAAGGAAGGTATAAATCTGTGAGATGAATTCACACATACAAAGCAGTTTTTCAGAAAGCTTCTTTTTGGTTTTTGTCTGAGGATATTTCCTCTTTTACTATCGGCCTCAACTCACTCTGAAATATCCCTTTGTTGATTCCAGACAAACAGTGTTAGCAAACTGCTCCATGAAAAGTAAGGTGTTACTCTGTGAGATGAATACACACATCACAAAGAAGTTTCTCAGAAAGTTTCTTTCTAGTTTTTATCTGAGGATATTTAGTATATTATCTTTGGCTTCAATGTGCTCCAAAATATTCCATTTCAGATTCCAAGAAATCATTGCTAGTAAACTGCTCAATGAAAAAGCACAGAGTAACTCTGTAGGATGAATTCACACATCGCAAAGCAGTTTCTCAGAAAGCTTCTTTCAAGTTTTTATCTGAAGATATTTCTGTCGTCACCATAGGCTTCAAAGAAATCAAAAATATCCATTCTCAGATTTCCCAAAAACAGGCTATTAATCTGATCCTTAAACAGAATATTGTAACTCTGTGAGATGAATGAACACATCACAAAGTGGTTTCTCCCAAAGCTTCTTTCCATTTTTTTACCTGAGGTTATTTCCTGTTAACCAAAGGCTTCAATACGAACCAAAATATCCCTTCTCAGATTCTCCAAAAAGAGTGCTACCAATCTGCTCCATGAAAAGAATCGTGTAACTGTGTGAGATGAATTCACAAGTCACTAAGCCATTTCCCAGAAAGCTTCTTTCTAGTTTTTACCTCAGCATATTTCCTTTTTCACTGTAAGCCTCAATGCACTCATGAATATCCCTTTGTAGATTCCATAAAAATAGTGTTAGCAAACTGCTCCATGAATAGAAGGTGTAAAGCTTTGAGATGAATTCACACATCACAAAGCAGTTTCCTAGAAAGCCTCCTTTTGGCTTTTTTATCAGGATATTTCCTTTGTCACCATAGGATTCAATGTGCTCTGAAATATCCTATTGCAGATTCCACGAAAACAGTGTTAATAAATTGCTGAAAGAAGAGAATCATGCAACTCTGTAAGATGAATTCACATATCACAAAGCAGTTTCTCAGAGAGCTACTTTCCAATTATTATCTGAGCATATTTACTTTGTCACCATATTCTGCAATGCCATCGAAATATCCATTCTCAAACTCCCCAAAAACATTGTTACCAAAATGCTCCATGAAATAATGGTGTAACTCTGTGAGATAAATTCATACATCATAAGGCTGTTTCTCAGAAAGCTTCTTTCTAGTTTTTATCTGAGGATATTTCCTTTTTCATTGTAAGCCTCGATGCCTTCCAAATATCCCTTTGCAGATTCCACAAAAACAGTATTAGCAAACTGCTCCATGAAAAGAAAGGTGTAACTCTCTGAGATGAATTCACACATCACAAAGAACTTTCTCAGAAAGCTTATTTCTAGTTGTTATCTTTGGATATTTCCTTGGTTACCATAGGCTTCAATATAATCCAAAATATCCCTTCTCATATTCACCAAAAACAATGCTACCAATCAGATCCATGAAAAGAATAGTGTAACTCAGTGAGCTGAATTAATGCATCTCAAAGAGGTTTCTCAGAAAGCTTCGTTCAGGTTTTTCTCTGAGGATATTTCCTTTGTCACCATAATTTTCAATGTGTTCCAAAATATCCCATTGCAGATTCCAAGAAAACAGTGTTAGCAAATTGATCAATAAAAAGAACATTCTAAGTCTGTGATATGTACTCACACATCACAAAGCAGTTTCTCAGAAAGAATCTCTTTGGTTTTTATATGAGGATAGTTCCTTTGTCACTGTAGGCTTCAATGTGCTTCCAAGTATAATATTGCAGACTCCACGAAAACAGTGCTATCAAAATACTCAATGAAAAGAACGGTGTTACTCAGTGAGATGAACTCACACCTCACAAAGCAGGTTCTCAGAAACCTTCTTTATAGTTTTTATATGATCATATTTTCCTTTTCACTATATGCCTCAATGCGCTCCTAAATATCCCTCGGCAGATTCCATGAAGACAGTCTTAGCAAACTGCTCCATGAAAAGGAAGGTATAATTCTGTGAGTTGAATTCCCACATCACAAAGAACTTTCTCAGAAAACTTCTTTCTAATTTTTATTTGAGAATATTTCTTCTGTCACCGTAGGCTTGAATGTGATACAAAATATTCTTTCTCAGATTCCCCACAAACACTACTATCAAACTGACCCATGAGAAGAATCGTGTAACACTGAGAGATGAATTATCACATCACAAAGCAGTTTCTCAGAAAAATTCTTTCTCATTTTTATCTGAGGATATTTCCTTTTTCATTATATGCCTCAATGTGCTCCCAAATATCACTTTGCAGATGCCACCAAAACAGTGTTAGGAAACTGCTCCATGGAAAGAAAGCAGTAACTCTGTGAGATGAATTCACACTTCACAAAGCAGTTTCTAAGAAGTCTTCTTTCTAATTTTTATCTAAGGATATTTTCTTTTTCACTATAGGCCTTAATGCACTCTGGAATATAACATTGCCGATTCCATGAAGACAGTGTTAGGGAACTGCCCCATGAAAAGAAAGGTGTAAATCTGTGAGATGAATTCACACATCAGAAAGAACTTTCTCATTATGCTTCTTTCTAGTTTTAACTGAGGATAATTCCTTTGTCATCATAAGCTTCAATGCGATTCAAAATATCCGTTCTCTGATTCCCCAAAAACACTGATACCAAACTGCTCCATGAAACCAGTGGTGTAAATCTATGAGGTGAATCCACACATCACAAAGCTGTTTCTCAGAAACCTCCTTTCCAGTTTTTGTCTGAAGTATTTCCTTTTTTACCATATTCTTCAATGTTCTCCTGAATATCCCATTGAAGAAGAAACAAAAAAAGTGTTAGTAAACTTCTCATTTAAAAGATTGGTGTAACTCTGTGTGATAAATTCACACATCACAAAGAAGTTTCTCAAAAAGTCTCCTTTTGGTTTTTATCTCAGGATATTTCCTTTGTCACCATAGGCTTCAATGCAATCCCAAATATCCCTTCTCAGATTCCCCCAAAACAGGGCTACCAAACTTCTCCATGAAAAGAATCGTGTAACTCTCTGAGATGAAATAATATATAAGAAAGCATTTCTTCAGAAAAGTTCTTTCTAGTTTTTATATGAGGGTGTTTCTGTTGTCACCTTGAGTTTCAATGCTTTCCGAAATATCCCTTTTCAGATTCAACGAAAATTGTGTTAGCAAAAAGCGCAATGGAAAGCTTCCTTTTGATTTTTGTCTGAGAATATTTCCTTTGTCAGCCTAAGATGCACTGTGCTCATGCGGCTCCATGAAAACAGTGGCTCCATGAAAACAGTGTGAGCAAAATGCTGCAAGAAAAGAAAGGTGTAACTCAGTGAGATGAATTCACACATCACAAAGAAGTTTGTGAGAAATCTTCTCTCTAGTTTTTATCTGAGGATATTTCCTTTTTCACCATAGGCTTCAATGCACTCCCAAATATCCTATTCCAGATTCCACGAAAACTGTGTTATCAATCAGCTCAATGAATAGAATGGTGTAATTCTGTGAGATGAATTTACATATTACAAGACAGTTTCTCAGAAAGTTTCTTTTTGGTTTTTATCTGAGGATATTTCCTTGTTCAATATAGGCCTCAATGTGACCCCGAATATACCATTACAGATTAAATGAAAAAAGTGTTAGCAAATTTCTCAATGAAAAGAACGTTGTACCTCTGTGAGATTAATTCACACATCACAAATTATTTTCACAGAAAGTTATTTTTTGGCTTTTATGTGAGGATATTTTCTTTGTCATAACAGGCTTCAATGCGCTCCCAGATATCCTATTACAGATTCCACGAAAACAGTGTTATCAAACTTCTCAATGAATAGAACAGTGTAACACCTAAAGGTGAATACACACATCACAAAGCAGTTTCTCAGAAAGTTTCTTTCTATTTTTTTTTATGCGGATATTTCCTTCCTCGCCCTAGGCCTCAATGTGCTCCAGAATATCCCTTTGCAGATTCCATGAAAATGGTGTAAGCGAACTGCTCCATGAAAAATTTGTAACTCTGTGAGATGAAATCTCACTTCACAAAAAACTTTCTCAAGAAGCTTCTTTCTAGTTTTTATGTGAGGATATTTCCTTTGTCAACCTAAGCTTCAATGTAATCCAAAATATCCCTTCTCAGATTTCCCAAATACACTGCTATCAAACTGATCCATGAAAAGAATCATGTACCTCTCTGAGATGAATTAACACACGACATAGTAGTTTCTCAGAAAGCTTCTTTCTACTTTTTGTCTGAGGTATTTCCTTTTTCACTGTAAGCTTCAATGCGATCCCAAATATCCTATTGCAGATTCCATGAAAACAGTGTTATCAAACTGCTCAATGTAAAGAATGGTGTAACTCAGTAAGATGAATTCACACATCACAAAGAAGTTTCTCAGAAAGATTCTTTCTAGTTTTTTTCTGATGATATTTCCTTTATCACCATAGGCCTCAGCACTCCCAAATATCCCTTTGCAGATTCCAGGAAAACAGTGTTAGCAAACTGATTCATGAAAAGACATGTGTAACTTTGTGAGATGAGTTCACACATTACAACTAACTTTCTCAGAAAGCTTCCTTCTACTTATTATCTGAGGATATTTCCTTTGTCACCATAGGCTTCAATGCAATCCAAAATATCCCTTCTCAGATTCCCAAAAGCAGTACTACCAAACTGATCCATGAAAAGAATGGTGTAACTCTGTGAGATGAATTAACACATCACAAAGCAGTTTCTCAGAAAACTTCTTCCTACTTTTTCTATAAGGATATTTCCTATGTCACCATAAGCTTCAATGCACTCCAAAATACCCTATTACAGATTCCAAAAAACAGTGTTAGCAAACTGTTCAATGAAAAGAACAGTGTAAATCTGTGAGATGAATTCACACATCATAAAGTAGTTTCTAAGAAAGCTGTTTTTTTTTTTTGTTGTTGTTTTTTATCTGAGGATATATCATTTGTCTCCATAGGCTTCAATGCACTCCCAAATATCCTATTGCAGATTCCACAAAAGTAGTGTTTTCAAATTCCTCAGAGAATAGAATGGTGTAACTCTGAGATAAGTTCACACATCACAAAGAACTTTCTCAGAAAGCTAGTTTCTAGGTTTTATCTGAGGACATTTAGTTTTCACCATAGGCTTCAATGCAATCCAAAATATTGTTTTCAGATTCCCCCAAAGCAGTGCTACCAAACTGTTAAATGAAAAGAATATGTAACTCTGTGAGATAAATTAACACATCAGAATTCATTTTCTCAGAAAGCTTCTTTCCAGTTTTCAAATATGAGAGGTACATATTTCCTTTCTAACCTAAAGCTTCAATGTGCTCCAAAATTTCCCTTTGCAGATTCCACAAACACAGTGTTAGCAAATTGCACAATGAAAAGAACAGTGTAACTCTGTGAGATGAATACACACATCACAAAGCAGATTCTCAGGAATCTTCTTTCCACTTTTTATCTGAGGATATTTGAGTTTTCAACATAGGCCTCAATGAGCACCCATATATCCCTTTGCAGATTCCATGAAAAGAGTGTTAGCAAACTGCTCAATGTAAAGAACGGTTTAACTCCATGAGATGAATTCGCACATCACAAAGAACTTTCTCAAAGCATCTTTCTAGTTTTTATCTGAGGATATTTTATTGTCAAAATAGTCTTCAATGTGTTCCAAAATATCCCATTGCAGATTCCAAGAAAACAGTGTAGCAAACTGTTGAATGAAAACAACAGTGTAACTCTATAGCAGTTTCTCAGAAGGTTTCTTTTTGGTTTTTATCTGAGGATATTTCCTTCATAACCATAAGCTTCAATGCACTCCAAAATATCATTTGTCAAAATAGCCTTCAATGCGTTCCAAGATATCACATTGCAGATTCCAAGAAATCAGTGTTAGCAAACTGCTGAATGAAAAGAACAGTGTAACACTGTGAGATGAATTCACACATCAAAAAGCAGTTTCTTCCAAAACTTTTTCCAGATTTTATCTGAGGATATCTCCCTTTTCACCATAGGCCTCAATGAGCTTCCAAATATCCCTTTGCTGATTCCATGAACAGAGTATTGGCAAACTACTCAATGAAAAGAATGGTGTAACTATGTGAGAGGAATTCACACATCACAAGAGAGTTTATCAGAAAGTTTCTTTCTAGTTTTTAATCTGACAATATTCCTTTTTTTTAATAGGCCTCAATGTGCTCCCAAATATTCCTTAGCAGATTCCACGAAAACACTGTTAGAAAACTGCTCCATGAAAGTAAAGATGGTTACCCACAAAGAGAAGCCCATCAGACTAACAGAAGCTCTCTCAGCAGAAACTCTACAAGCCAGAAGAGAGTGGGGGCCAATATTCAACGTTCTTAAAGAAAAGAATTTTAAACCCAGAATTTCATATCCAGCCAAACTAAGTTTCATAAGTGAAAGAGAAATAAAATCTTTTACAGATAAGCGAATGCTTAGAGAATTTGTCACCACCAGGCCTGCCTTAAAAGAGACCCTGGAGGAAACAATAAACATGGAAAGGAACAACTGGTACCATCCATTGCAAAAACATGCCAAAATGTAAAGACCACTGAGGCAAGGAAGAAACTGCATTAACTAATAAGCAAAATCACAAGTTAATATCATAATGGCAGGATCAAGTTCACACATGACAATATTAACCTTAAATGTAAATGGACTAAATGGTCCAATTAAATGACACAGACTGGCAAACTGTATAAAGAGTCCAACCCATCAGTCTGCTGTATTCAGGAGACCCATCTCACATGCAGACATACATAGTCTCAAAATAAAGGGATGAATCTACCAAGCAAAAGGAGAACTACCAAGCAAATGGAGAGCAAAAAAAAGCAGAGGTTGCAATACTACTCTCTGATAAAACAAACCTTAAACCATCAAAGATCAAAAGAGACAAAGAAGGCCATTGCATAATGGTAAAGGGATCAATTCATCAGGAAGAGCTAACTCTACTAAATATATATGCACCCAATACAGGAGCACCCACATTCATAAAGCAAGTCCTTAGAGACTTACAAAGAGACTTAGATTCCCATACAATAACAATGGAAGAATTCAACACCTCACTGTCAACATTAGACAGAACAATGAGACAGAAAGTTAACAAGGGTATGCAGGAATTGAACTCATCTCTGCAGCAAGCAGACCTAATAGACATCTACAGAACTCTCCACCACAAATCAAGAGCATATACATTCTCAGCACCACATCGCATTTATTCCAAAATTGACCACATAATTGGAAGTAAAGCACTCCTCAGCAAATGTACAAGAACAGAAATTATAACTAAATGTCTCTCAGACCACAGTGCAATCAAACTAGAACTCAGGACTAAGAAACTCATTCAAAATCGCTCAACTACATGGAAACTGAATAACATGCTCCTGAATGACTACCGGGTACATAATGAAATGAAGGCAGAAATAAAGATGTTATTTGAAGCCAATGAGCACAAGTATACAACATACCAGAATCTCTGGGACACATTTAAAGCAGTGTGTAGAGGGAAATTTATAGCACTAAATGCCCACAAGAGAAAGCTGGAAAGATCTAAAATTAACCCTCTAACATCACAATTAAAAGAACTAGAGAAGCAAGAACAAACACATTCAAAAGTTAGCAGAAGGTAAGAAATGACTAAGATCAGAGTAGAACTGAAGGAAATAGAGACACTAAAAACCGTTCAAAAAATCAATGAATCCATGAGTTGGTTTTTTGAAAAGATCAACAGAATTGATAGACCGCTGGCAAGACTAATAAAGAAGAGAGAAGAATCAAATAGATGCAATAAAATATGATAAGGGGGATATCACCACCAACCCCACAGAAATACAAACTACCATCAGAGAATACTGTAAACACCTCTACGCAAGTAAACTAGAAAATCTAGAAGAAATGGATATTTTCCTGGACACTTACACTCTCCCAAGAAAACCAGGAAGAAGCTGAATCCCTGAATAGACCAATAGCAGGCTCTGAAATTGAGGCAATAATTAATAGCCTACCAACCAGAAAAAAAGTCCAGGATCAGATGGATTCACAGCTGAATTCTGCCAGAGGTACAAGGAGGAGCTGGTACCATTCCTTCTGAAACTATTCCAATCAATAGAAAAAGAAGAAATCCTCCCTAACTCATTTTATGAGGCCAACATTATCCTGATACCAAAGCCTGGCAGAGACACAACAAAAAAAGAGAATTTTAGACCAATATCCCTGATGAACATAGATGCAAAAATCCTCAATAGAATACTGAAAACCGAATCCAGTAGCACATCAAAAAGCTTATCCACCATGATCAAGTGGGCTTCATCGCTGGGATGCAAGGCTGTTCCAACAGATGCAAATCAATAAATGTAATCCAGCACATAAAAAGAACCGAAGGCAAAAACCACATGATTATCTCAATAGATGCAGAAAAGGTCTTTGACAAAATTCAACAGCCCTTTATGCTAAACGCGCTCAATAAATTCGGTATAGATGGAACGTATCTCAAAATAATAAGAGCTATTTATTGCAAACCCACAGCCAATATCATACTGAATGGGCAAAAACCAGAAACATTCCCTTTGAAAACTGATGCAAGACAGGCATACCCTCTCTCACCACTCCTATTCAACATAGTGTTGGAAATTCTGGCTAGGGCAATCAGGCAAGAGAAAGAAATAAAGGGTATTCAGTTAGGAAATGAAGATGTCAAATTATCCCCGTTTGCAGATGACATGATTGTATATTTAGAAAACCCAATTGTCTCAGCTCAAAATCTACTTAAGCTGATAAGAAACTTCAGCAAAGTCTCAGAATACAAAATTAATGTGCAAAAGTCACAAGCATTCTTAAACCCCAGTAACAGACAAACAGAGAGCCAAATCATGAATGAACTTCCATTCACAATTATTTCAAAGAGAATAAAATACCTAGGAATTCAACTTACAAGGAATGTAAAGGACCTCTTCAAGGAGAACTGCAAACTACTGCTCAGTGAAATAAAAGAGAACACAAACAAATGGAAGAACATATCATGCTCATGGATAGGAAGAATCAATATCTTGAAAATGGCCATGCCGCCCAAGGTAATGTATAGATTCAATACCATCGCCATCAAGCTACCAATGATTTTCTGCACAGAATTGGAGAAAACCGCTTTAAAGTTCATATGGAACCAAAAAAGAGCCCGCATTGCCAAGACAATCCTAAGTCAAAAGAACAAAGCTGGAGGCATCATGCTACCAGACTTCAAACTATACTACACGGTTACAGTAACCAAAACAGCATGGTACTGGTACCAAAACAGAAATATAGACCAATGGAACAGAACAGATTCCGCTGAAATAATACCACACATCTACAGCCATCTGATCTTTGACAAACCTGAGAAAAACAAGAAATGGGGAAAGGATTCCCTATTTAATAAATGGTGCTGGGAAAATTGGCTCACCATAAGTAGAAAGCTGAAACTCCATCCTTTCTTTACTCCTTATATGAAAATTAATTCAAGATGGATTAGAGACTTAAATGTTAGACCTAATACCATAAAAACCCTAGAAGAATACCTAGGTAATACCATTCAGGATATAGACATGGGCAAGGAATTCATGTCTAAAACACCAAAAGCAATGGCAGCAAAAGCCAAAATTGACAAATGGGATCTAATTAAACTAAAGAGCTTCTGCACAGCAAAAGAAACTACCATCAGAGTGAACAGGCAACCTACATAATGGGAGAAAATTTTTGCAATCTACTCATTTGACAAAGGGCTAATATCCAGAACCTACAAAGAACTCAAACAAATTTACAAGAAAAAAACAAACAACCCCATCAAAATTGGGCAAAGGATATGAACAGACATTTCTCAAAAGAAGACATTCATTCAGCCAACGGACACATGAAAAAATGCTCATCATCACTCTCCATCAGAGAAATGCAAATCAAAACCACAATGAGATACCATCTCACACCAGTTAGAATGGCAATAATTAAAAAGTCAGGAAACAACAAGTGCTGGAGAGGATGTGGAGAAATAGGAACACTTTTAACTGTTGGTGGCATTGTAAACTAGTTCAACCATTATGGAAAACAGTATGGCGATTCCTCAAGGATCTTGAAATAGAAGTGCCATATGACCCAGCTATCCCATTACTGGGTGTATACCCAAAGGATTATAAATCATGCTGCTATAAAGCCATATGCACACATATGTTTATTGTGGCACTATTCACAATAGCAAAGACTTGGAATCAACCCAAATGTCCATCAGTGACAGACTGGATTAAGAAAATGTGGCACATATACACCATGGAATATTATGCAGCCATAAAAAAGGATGAGTTTATGTCCTTTGTAGGGACATGGATGCAGCTGGAAACCATCATTCTCTGCAAACTATCACAAGAACAGAAAACAAAGTACCACATGTTCTCACTCATAGGTGGGAACTGAGCAATGAGATCACTTGGACTTGGGAAGGGGAACAACACACACTGGGGCCTATGATGGGGAGGAGTTGGGGGAGGGATTGCATTGGGAGTTATACCTGATGTAAATGATGAGTTGATGTGTGCTGATGAGTGGATGGGTGCAGTACACGAACACAGCGCAAGTATACATATGTAACAAACCTGCACGTGATGCGTGTGTACCCTAAAACTTAAAGTATAATAATAATAAAAGAAAGAGAGAAAAGAGAGAAAAAAAGGAAATAAAGGTGTAACTCTGTGAGTTGAATTCACAGGTCACAAAGAACTTTCTCAGTAAGCTTCATTCTAGTTTTTATCTGAGGATATTTCCTTTGTCACCACAGGCTTCAAGGCGATCCAAAATGTCCCTTCTCAGATTCCACAAAAGCAGTGTTACCAAACTGCTCTATGAAAAGAATCGTGTAACTCTGTGTGAAAAATTAACACATGAGAAAGCATTTCCTCAGAAAACTTCTTTCTAGTTTTTATATGAGGGTATTTCCTTCATCACCTTGAGGTTCAATGCGCTCTGAAATATCGCTTTGCAGATTCCATGAAAACAGTGTCAGCAAACTGTTCAGTGAAAAGAACGGTGTAACTCTGTGAGATGAATTCACATATCACAAAGATCTTTTTCAGAAACCTTCTTTCTAGTTTTTATCTGAGGGTATTTCCTTTGTCAAAATAGACTTCAATGTGTTCCAAAATATTCCTTCTCAGATTCCCCAAAAACAGTGCTACAAAACTGCTCCAGGAAAAGAAGTGTGTAACTTTGGGGGATGATTTTGTAAATCAAAAAGCCGTTTCTCAGAAAGCTTCTTTCTAATTTTTGTGCTGGGATATTTCCTTTATCAACATATCCTTCAATGCACTCCAAATTATCCCACTGCAGATTCCAAGACAGCAGTGTCAGCAAACTACTCAATGAAAACAACAGTGTAACTCTTTCGGACGAATTAACACATCAAAAAGCAGTTTCTCAGGAATTTTCTTTCCAGTTTGATTCAGAGGATATTTCCTTTTATGCTGTAAGACTCAATGTGATCCCAAATATCACTTTTCAGATTCCACAAAAACAGTGTTAGCAAACTGCTTAATGAATAGTACAGTGTAACTCTGTGGGATGAATTCACACATCACAAAGAACTTTCTCAGAAAGCTTCTTTCTAGTTATTATCTGAGGATATTTCCTTTGTCACCATAGGCTTAAATGCGATCCCTATTATCATTTTCAGATTCCCCAAAAACAGTATTACCAAATGATCAATGAAAAGAATAGTGTTTCTCGGTGAGATGAATTAACACAGAAGAAAATGATTTCCCAGAATGCTTCTTTCTCGTTTTTATCTGAGAATATTTTCTTTTCCACTATAGGATTCAATGTGCTCCCAAATATCCCTTTGCAGATTCCATGTAAACAGTTTTAGCAAACTGTTCCATGAAAAGAAAGGTGTAACTCTGTGAGATAAATAGACATGTCACAAAGGACTTTCTCAGAATGCTTCTTTCTAGTTTTCATCTGAGAATATATCCTTTTTCACCATAGGCTTCAATGCGATCCTAAGTATGTCTTCTCAGAATCCCCCAAAACAGTGCTACCAATCTGATTTATGAAAAGAATCATGTAACTCTGTGAGATGAATTAACACATCACAAAGCAGTTTCTCAGAAAGCTTCTCTCTAGTTATTATATGAAGATATTTTCTTTGTCAACACATTCTTCAATGCGATCCAAAATATGCCTTTTCAGATTCCCCAAAAACAGTGCTACCAAGGTACTCAAATAAAGGAATCACGTACCTTTGTGAGATGAATTAACAAGTCACAAAACTGTTTCTCAGAGAGCTTCTTTCTAGTTTCTGTCTGTGGATATTTCTTTGTCACCATAAGCTTCAATGGGCTCTGAAATATTCCATTGCAGATTCCACAAAAACAGTGTTATCAAACTGCTCAATGTAAAGAGTGGTGTAGCTCTGTGATTTGTATACACACATCACAAAGTGGTTTCTCTGAAAGCTTCCTTCTAGTTTTTCTCTGATAATATTCACTGTTTCACTATAGGCCTCAAAGCACTCCCAAATATCCCCTTGCAGATTCCACAAAAACTGTGTTAGCAAGCTGATCATTGAAAAGAATAATGTAACTCTGTGAGATGAATTAACACACTACAAAGGACTTTCTCAGAAAGCTTCTTTCTAGCTTTTATCTGAGGATATTTCCTTTGTCAACACAGGCTTCAGTGGGAACCAAAATATCCCTTCTCAGATTTCCCAAAAATAATGCTACCAAATGATCCATGCAAAGAATCGTGTAACTCTGTGAGATGAATTAACACATCAGAAAGTGATTTCTCAGAATGCTTCTTTCTCATTTTTATCTGAGGAGAATTCCTTTTTTACTATAGGCCTCAATGCACTCCCAAATATCCCTTTACAGTGTCCATGAAAACAGTATTAGAAAACTGCCCCATGAAAAGGAAGGTGTTACTCTGAGAGAATAAATCACACAGAACACAGAAGTTTCTCAGAAAGCTTCTTTCTAGTTTTTGTCTGGGGATATTTCCTTTGCCACCATAGACTTCAATGTATTTCACAATATCCCTTCTTATATCCTGAAACACATTGCTACCAAACTACTCCATTGAAACAGAGGTGTAACTGTGTGAGAGGAATTCACACATCACAAAGCAGTTTCTCAGAAACCATCTTTCTAGTTTTTATATGAGGATATTTCCTTTTTCACCATATTCCTCAATGCGTGCCAGAATATTCCATTGCAGATTAAACGAAAAAAGTGTTAGCAAACTCCTCAATTAAAAGAATGGTGTAACTCTGTGTGATGAATTCACACATCACAAAGCAGTTTCTCAGATAGCTTCTTTTGATTTTTATCTGAGGACATTTCTTTGGCACCATAAGCTTCAATGAGCTCCGAAATACCCCATTCCAGATTCCAAGAAAAGAGTATTAGCAAACTGCTCAATGAAAAGTACCGTGTAACTCCGTGAGATGAATTCACACATCACAAAGCAGTTTCTAAAAATCGTCTTTCTAGTTTTAATCTGACGACATGTCCTTTCTCACCATAGTCCTCAATGCACTCCCAAATGTCTCTTTGTAGATTCCACAAAAAGAGGGTTAGTAAACCGCTCCATGAAAAGAAATATGTAACTCTTTGAGATGAATTCACACATCACAAAGAAGTTTCACAGAAAACTTCTTTCTATTTATTCCTGAAGACATTTCCTTTGTCACCACAAGCTTCAATGCACTCTGAAATATCCCATTGCAGATTCCAAGAGAACAGGTTTAGCAAACTACTCAATAAAAAGAACATTGTAACTCTGTGTAATGAATTCACACATTACAAAGTAATTTCTCTGAAAGCATCTTTTTGGTTTTTATCTGAGGATATTTCCTCTGTCACCATAGGCTTCTATGTGCTCCCAAATATCCTATTGCATATTCCAAGAAAACAATGTTAACAAACTGCTGAGGGAAAAGAATGGTGTAACTCTATGAGATGAATTGATATATCACAAAGCATTTTCTCAGAAAACATCTTTCTAGCATTTATCTAAAGATATTCCCTTTTTCACTATAGGCATCATTTTGCTCCCAAATATGCCTTTTCAGATTCCACAAAAACAGTTAGCAAACAGCTGCATCAAAAGAAAGAGGCAACTCTCTGAGATGAATTCACACATCACAAAGAAACTTCGCAGAAAGCTTCTTTCTAGTTTTTACCTGAGCATATTTCCTTTGTCACTATAGGCTTCAATGTGATCCGAAATATCCCTTCTCATTTCCCCAAAAACAGGGCTACCAAACTGCTCCATGAAAAGAATCGTGTATCGTTATGAGATAAATTAACCTATCAGAAAGCATTTTCTCAGAAAACTTCTTTCTAGTTTTTATGTGAGAGTGTTTCCTTTGTCACTTTAAGCTTCAATGCTCTCTGAAATATTCCTTTGCAGAATCTATGAAAACAGTGTTAGCAAACTGCACAACGAAAAGGACTTTGTAACACTCTGAGAAGAATTCACACATCACAAAGCAGTTTCTCAGAAAGATTTTTTGTGGTTTTTGTCTGAGGATATTTCCTTTGTCAACATAGGCTTCAATGTGTTCCAATATATCCTTTTACAGATTCCAGGAAAACAGTGTTATGAACTGCTCAATGAAAAGAAAGGTGTAACTCTGTGAGATGAATTTGCCCATCACAAAGAACACTCACAGGTAGATTCTTTCTAGTTTTTATCTCAGGATTTTTTTTGTCAACATATTCTTCAATTCCATCCCAATTATCCACTCTCAGATTCCCCCAAAACAGTGCTACCAAACTGCTCCATGAAAAGTATCGTGTACTCTTTGAGATGAATTCACAAAGACAAAGTCGTTTCTCAGAAAGATTCTTTCTAGTTTTTATCTGAGGATATTTCCTTTATCACCCTTAGCTTCAATGCACTCTGAAATATCCCATTGCAGATTCCAAGAAAACAGTGTTAGAAAATTACTCAATAAAGAGAACAGTGTAACTCTGTGAGATGAATTCACACATTTCAAAGCAATTCCTCAGAAAGTTTCTGTTTGGTTTATATCTGAGGATATTACCTTCATCACCAAAGACTTCAATGTGCTCCCAGTTATCCTATTGCAGATTCCACGAAAACAGTGTTATCAAACTGCTCAATTAAAACAATGGTGTAAACTTTTGAGATGATTTCCCATATCACAAAGAAGTTTCTTAGAAAGATTCTTTCTAGTTTTAACTCAGGATATTCCGCAAGTATCCCATTGCAGATTAAACGAGAAGAGTATCAGAAAATTTCTCAATGAAAAAACATTGAAACTCTGGGAGATGAATTCACACATCACAAATCAGTTTCACAGAAAGGTTCTTTTTGGTCTTTACGTGAGGATATTTCCTTTGTCACAGTAGGCTTCAATGCAAAAGGCTTCAGTGCATTCCGAAATTTCCCGTTGCATATTCCCCAGGAAGAGTGCTATGAAACTGCTCAATGAAAATAACAGTGTAACTCTGTGAGATGAATTCACACATCAGCAAATGTTTCACCAGCAAACATCTTTCCAGTTTTTAAATGAGGGTAATTCCCTTGTCACCTTAAGCTTCCATGTGCTCTCAAATGTAACTTTGCAGATTACACAAAAACATTGTTAGCAAACTGCTCAATGAAAAGAATGGTGTAGCTCTGTAAGATGAACTCTCACAGCATGAAGCAGTTTCTCAGAAAGCTTCTTTCTAGTTTTTATCTGAGGATATTTCCTTTCTCACCATAGACCTCAATGCACTCTTAAATATCCCTGTGCAGATTCCAGGAAAACAATGTTAGCAAATTGCTCCATGAAGAGAAAGGTGCAACTCTGTGAGATTATTTCACACATCACAAAGAAGCTTTCCAGAAAGATTCTTTCTAGTTTTTTCCTTAGGATATTTCCTTTGTCACCTTAGGCTTCAATGCGATACAAAATATACCTTCTCAAAATCCCCAAAAACAGTGCTACCAAGGTGATCCATGAAAAGTATCATGTAACTTTGTGAGATGAATTAAAATAGCACAAAACAGTTTCTCAGAAAAAATCTTTCTAATTTTTCCTGAAGTTACATATTTTGTCACCATCAGCTTCAAAGTGTTCCCAAATATCCTATTGCAGATTACACGAAAACAGTATTATCAAACTGCTCAATGAACAGTACAATGTAACTCTGTGAGATGAAATCTCACACCACAAAGCAGTTTCTCAGAAAGTTACTTTCTAGTTTTTATCTTTCTAGTTTTTATTTGAGGATACTTCCTTTTTCACTTTAGACCTCAAACTACTCCCAAATATCTCTTTGCAGATTCCAGGAAAACAGTGTTAGCAAGCCGCTCAATGAAAAGAGCAGTGTAACAGTGTGAGATGAATTCACACATAACAATAAAGTTTCTCTAAAGTTTTGTCAAAAAAGACAAAAGCTTCTTTTTAGCTTTTGTCTGAGGATATTTCACTGGTCACAATAACCTTCAATGCACTCCGAAATATCCCTTTGCAGATTCTGTGAAAACAGTGGTGTCAAACAGCTCAATGAAAAGGACGGTGTAACTCTGTGAAATGAATTCATACGTCACAAGCCAGTTTCCCAAAACCTTCCTTTTAGTTTTTATATGAGGATAGTTAGTTTTTCACCATAGGCCTCAAGGTGCTCCCTAATATCCCTTTGCAGATTACCCGAAAACAGTGTTAGCAAACTGCTCCATCAAAAGAAAGGTGTAATTCTATGAGATGAATTCACACATCACAAAACATTCTCTCAGAACGCTTTTTTCTAGTTTTTATCAGAGAATATTTCCTTTTTCACCATAGGCTTCATTGCATTCAAAAATATCCCATTGCCAATTTCACAAAAACATTGTTATGAAGTGACTCCATGGAAAGAAAGGTGTATCTCTGTGAGATGATTTCACACACCACAAAGAAGTTTCTTAGAAAGTTTCTTTCTAGTTTTTATCTGAGGATATTCCCTTTGTTGCCATAGGCTTCAAGGAGATCTAAATTCTCCCCTCTCAGATTCCAAAAAGTGTTAACAAACTGCTCCATGAAAAGACTTGTGTAACTCTGTGAGAAGAATTTACACATCAGAAAGCATTTCTTCAGAAAGCTTCTTTCTAGTTTTTATATGAGAGTATTTCCTTTATCACCTTAAGCTTCAAAGCACTCCAAAATATCCCTTTGCAGATTCCACGAACACAGTGTTATGAAACTGCTCAATGAAAAGAACTTTGTAACTGTGTGAGGTGAATTCACACATAACAACGCCATTTGTCAGAAAGCTGTTTTATGGTTTTTATCTGAAGATATTTATTTTGTCACCATGGGCTTCACTGTGCTCCCAAATATCCTATTGCAGACTACACAAAAAAAGTGTTATCAAACTGCTCAATGAAAATAATGGTGTAACTCTGTGTGATGAATTCACACATCATGAAACATTTTCTCAGAAAGCTCTTTGTAGTTTTTATTTGAGGATATTTCCTTTGTCACCATAAGCTTCAAAGCAATCCAAAATATTCCTTCTCAGATTCCCCAAAAACAGTGCTACCAAACTGCTCCATGAAAATATTCGTGTAACTCTGTGAGATGAATTCACAAATCACAAAGCAGTTACTTAGGAAGCTTCTTTCTAGTTTTTGTCTGAGGATATTACCTTTGTCACCATAAGCTTCAATGTGCTCCGAAATATCCCATTGAATATTACACGATAACAGTGTTAGCAAGCTGCTCCATGTGAAGAATGGTGTAACTCGGTGAGATGAATGCATGCATCACAAAGAATTTTCTCAGAAAGATTCTTTCTGTATTTTATATGAGGATATTTCTTTTGTCACCATAAACCTCAGTGAGATCCCAAATATCCCTTCTCAGATTTCCCAAAAACAGTGCTACCAAAATGATCCATGAAAAGAATCATGTAACTCTGTGAGATAAATTCACAAATCACAAAGCAGTTTCTCAGAAAGATTCTTTCTAGTTTTGTCTGAGGATATTTTCTTTGTCTCCATAAGCTTCAATGTGCTCCAAAATATCCCATTGCAGATATCAAGACAACAGTCGTAGCAAACTCCTCAATGAAAAGAACAGTGTAACTCTGTGAGATGAATTCACACATCACAAAGAAGTTTCTCAAAAAGCTTCTTTTTGCTTTTCATCTGAGGATATTTCCTATGTCACCATAGGCTTCAATGCGCTAGCAAATATCTTATTGCAGATTCCACGAAAACAGTGTTAACAAACTGATCAATGAAAGAATGGTGTAACACTGTGAGGTGAATTCACACATCACAAACAACTTTCTCAGAAAGCTTCTTTCTCGTTTTTATCTGAGGATATTTCATTTGTCAACATACCCTTCAATGAGATCTAAAATATCCCTTCTCAGATTCCCCCAAAACAGTGCTAACAAATGATCCATGAAAAAAATCATGTAACACTGTGAGATGAATTAATCATGTAACACTGTGAGATGAATTAATAAAACATAAAGCGTTTTCTCATAAAGCTTCTTTCTACTTTTTGTCTGGGGATATATCCTTTGTCACCATAAGCTTCAAAGAGCTCCAAATTAACCCATTGAAGATTCCAAGAAAGCAGTGTTAGTAAACTGCTCAATTGAAAGGAAAGTTTAACTCTATCAGATGTATTCACACATCACAAAGCAGTTTCTCAGAAAGCATCTTTTTGGTTTTTATATGTGGATATTTCCTTTGTCACCATAGGCTTCAAAGTGCTCCCAAATATAATACTACAGATTCCATGAAAACAGTGTTATCAAATAGCTCAATGAAAAGAAAGGTGTTACTCTGTGAGATGAATTCACTCATCACAAAGCAGGTTCTCAGAAACCTTCTTTATAGTTTTTATATAAGCATATTCCCCTTTTCACTATATGCCTCAATGCACTCCCAAATATCCCTCAGTAGATTCAATAAAAACAGTCTTAGCAAACTGCTCCATGAAAAGAAAGGTGTAACTCTGAGAGGTGAATTCACACATCACGAAGAACTTTCTCAGAAAACTTCTTTCTAGTTTTTATCTGAGGATATTACCCTTGTCATCATAGGCTTCAATGTGATCCAAAATATTCTTTCCCAGATTCCCCCAAAACAGTGAATTAACCCGTTCCATGAGAAGAATCATATAACACTGAGAGATGAATTATCACATCTCAAAGCAGTTCCTCAGAAAGCTTCTTTCTCGTTTTTATCTGAGAATATTTCATTTTTCACTATAGACCTCAACCTGCTCCCAAATATCACTTTGTAGATGCCATGAAAACAGTGTTAGCGAACTGCTATATGAGAAGAAAGGTATAACTCTGTGAGATGAATTAACACCTCACAAAGAAGTTTCTCAGAAACCTACTTTCTAGTTTTTATCTAAAGATATTTCCTTTGTCACCATAGACTTCAAAGTGATCTAAAATATCCCTACTCAGATTCCCCAAAAACAGTGCTACCAAATTTTGCATGAACAGAGTCCAGTAACAGTGTGAGATGAATTCATTAATCAGAAAGTATTTTCTCAGAAATTTTCTTTCTAGTTTTTTTTCTGGGGATATTTTCTTGGTCACCATAAGCTTCAATGCATTCCAAAATATCCCATTGAAGATTCCAAGGAAACAGTGTTAGTAAACTGCCAAATTGAAAGAACAGTGTAACTCTGTGAGATACATTCACACTTCACAAAGGAGTTTTTCAGAAAGCATCTTTTTGGTTTTTATCTAGGATACTTCCTTTGTCACCATAGGCTTCAATGTGGTACAAAATGGCGTGTTGCAGATTCCATGAAAACAGTGTTATGAAACTGCTGAATGAAAAGAATGGTGTGATCTTGTGAGATGAATTCACACATCTCAAAGCAGTTTCTCCGAAATCTTCTTTCTAAATTTTATCTGAGGATATTTCCTTTTTCTCCATAGGACTCAATGCAATCCCATATATCACTTTGCATATTCCACGAGAAGAGTGTTAGTAAAGTGCTCCATGAAAAGAAACGTGTAACTCTCTGAGACGAATTCACACATCACAACGAAGTTTCTAGAAAGCTGCTTTCTAGTTTTTCTCTGAGGATATTTCCTTTGTCACCATAGACTTCAATGCGATCCAAAATATCTCTTCTCAGATTCTCCAAAAACAGTACTGTCAAACTGCTCCATGAAATGAATCATGTAACTCGGTGAGATAAATTCACAAATCACAAAGCAGTTTCTCTGAAAGATTTTTCTAGTTTTTTTCTGAGTATATTTCCTTTTTCACCCTAAGCTTCAATGCACTCCAAAATATCCCATTGCAGATTCCAAGAAAACAGGGTTAGCAAACTGCTCAATGAAAAGAACAGCGTAACTCTGTGAGATGAATTCATGTATCACAAAGCAGTAGCTCAGAAAGCTGCTTTCTAATTTTTTTCTGAGAATATTTTCCTTATCACCATAAGCTTCAATGCACTCCCAAATATCCTATTGCAGATTCCACAAAAACTGTGCTATCAAACTGCTCAATGAAAACAATGGTGTAACTCTGTGAGATGAATTCACAGATCACAAAGCAGTTGCTTAGAAAGTTTCCTTCTAGCTTTTATCTGAGGATATTTCCTTTTACACTGTAGGCCTCAATGCGCTCCCAAATATCCCTTTGCGATTCCACCTAAATACTATTAACAGACTGCTCCATGAAAGGAAAGGTGCAAACTCTGAGATGAAATCACACATTGCAAAGAACTTTTTCAGCAAGCTTCTTTGTAGTTTTTTCTATGGATATTACCTTTGTCATTATTGACTTAAATACAATCCAAAATATCCCTTGTCAGATTCACCAAAAACAATGCTACCAATCTGATCCATGAAAAGAATCATGTATCTCTGAGAGATGAAGTAACACAACTCAAAGTGATTTCTCTGAAAGCTTCTTTCTATTTTTTCTCTGAGGATATTTCCTTTGTCACCATAAGTCTCAATGCACTCTGAAATATCCCATTACAGATTCCAAGAAAACAGCATAGGCAAACTGATCAATGAAAATCACAGTGTAAATCTGTGAGGTGTATTCACACATCACACAGCGGTTCCTCAGAAAGCATCTTTTTTATTTTTATATGAAGATATTTCCTTTCTCACTACAAGCCTCAATGTGTTCCCAAATATCCCTTTGCAGATTCCACAAAAACAGTGTTAGCAAACTGCTCCATGAATCAAAAGGTATAACTCTAGGAGATGAATTTGCACATCACAAAGAAGTTTCTCAGAAAGCTTCTTTGTAGTTTTTATCAGAGGATATTTCCTTTTCACCTAAGGCTGCAATGCAATCCCAAATATCTCTTCTCAGATTACCCAAAAACAGTACTACAAAATAAAAACATGAAAAGAATCATGTAATGCAGGGTGATGAATAATACATCAAAAAGCAGTTTCCCAGAAATCTTCTTTCTAGGTTTTATATGAGGATATTTTCTTTCTCACCATAATCTTCCATGCGTTTTGAAGTATCCCATTGCAGATTCCAAGAAAACTGTGTTAGCAAACTGCTCAATAGAACAGTGTAACTCTGTGAGATGAATTCAAAAATCACCAAGCAGTTTATCTTAAAGCTTCTTTCTAGTTTATATCTGAGCATATTTCCTTTATCAGTATAGGTCTCAATGCGCTCCCAAATATCCCTTTGCAGATTTCTCGAAAGCAGTGTTAGTAAACTTCTCCATCAAAAGAAAGGTGTAAGACTGGGAGATGAAATCATGCATCATAAAAAAGTTTCTCAGAAAGCTTCTTTCAGTTTTATTCTGAGGATAATTCCTTTGTCACCATAAGCTTCAATGCGATACAAAATATCCTTTCTCAGATACTCCAAAAACAGTGCTATCAAACTGATCCATGAACAGAATCGTGTAACTCTGTGAAAAGAATTCACAAATCACAAAGTTGTTTCTCAGAATGTTTCTTTTTGATTTTTTCTGAGGAAATGTACTTTGTCACCATAAGTTTAAATTTGCTCCAAAATATCCCATTGCAGATTCCAAGAAAACATGTTACCAAACTGCTCAATGAAAAGAACACTATAACTCTGTGAGGTGAATTTACGCATCACAAAGCAGTTGATCAGAAAGCTTCTTTCTGTTTTTTTTTTTTTTTTTTTTCCGACCATATTTCCTTTGTCACCATCGGCTTCAATACCCTCTCAAATATCCTATTGCAGATTCCACAAAAACAGTGTTATTAAATTACTCAATGAACAGAACGGTTTATCTCTGTGAGATGAATTGACAGATCACAAAGAACTTTCTCAGAAAGCTTCTTTCTGGTTTGTATCTGAGGATAATTCCTTTATCACCATAATCTTCTATGTGATCCAAATTATCCCGTCTAAGATTCCCCAAAAACAGTGCTATCAAACTGATACATTAAAAAAATCTCATAAATCTCTGAGATAATAAACCCATCACAAAGCAGTTTCTCAGAAAGCTTCTTTCTATTTTTTCTATGAGGATATATACTATGTCACCATAAGTTTCAATACACTCCATAATATCCCACTGCAGATTCCAAGAAAACAGTTTTAGCAAACTACTCAATGAAAAGAACAATGTAACCCTGTGAGATGAATTCACATATCATAGAGCATTGTTCAGAAAGTTTCTTTCTAGATTTTATCTGAGGATATATCCTTTTTCACCATAGGCCTCAATACGTTCCCATAAATCCCTTTGCAGATTCCACGAAAACAGTGTTAGCAAAGTGCTTCATGAAAAGAAAGCTGTAACTCTTTGTGACGAATTCACACATCACAAAGAACTTTCTCAGAAACCTTCCTTTTGGTTTTTATCTGTGGATATTTCCTTTGTCACCATAGGCTTCAATGCACTCCCAAATACTCTAGTGCAGATTCCATGAAAACAGTGATAAAAAAACTGCTGAATGAAAAGCACAGTGTATCTGTGTCAGATAAATTGACACATCACAAAGAACTTTCTCAGAAAGCTTCTTTCTAGTTTTTATCTGAGGATATTTCCGTTGTCACCTCAGTCTTCTTTTACCCCAAAACAGTGCAACTGAACTGCTCCATGAAGAAAATCGTGTAACTCTGTGAGATGAACTCACACATCACAAAGCTTTTTCTCAGAAACCATCTTTCTAGCTTTTACATGAGGCTATTTCCTTTGTCACCTTAAGTGTCAATGCAATCTGAAATATCCCTTTGTAGATTCCATGAAAACAGTGCCAGCAAACTGCTCATTGAAAAGGACCATGTAACTCTGTGAGACGAATTCACACATCAGAAAGCAGTTTCTCAGAAAGCTTCTTTCTAGTTAATGTCTGAGGCAATTTCCTTTTTCACCATTGACCACAATGCACTTCCATATATTCCTTGGCAGATTCCACAAAAACAGTGTTTGCAAACTACTTGATGAAACGAACACTGTAACTCTGTGACATGAATTCACAATCAAAAAGCAGTTTTTCAGAAAGCTTCTTTTAGCTTTATTCTGTGGATACTTCATTTTTCAAGATAGGCCTCAATGCGCTCCAAAATGTCCCTTTACAGATTCCACTAAAACAGTGTTAGCAAACTTTTGTATGAAAAGATAGCTGTAACTCTGTGGGATGAATTCACAAATCACAAAGGAGTTTCTCAGAAAGCTTCTTTTTAGTTTTATTCTGCGGATACTTCATTTTTCAAGATAGGCTTCAATGCACTCCTAAATATCCCTTTGCAGATTCCACTAAAACAGTGTTAGCAAACTTTTGCATGAAAAGTTAGCTACAACACTGTGGGATGAATTTACACATCACAGAGAACTTTCTCAGCAAGTTTCTTTCTAGTTTTTATCTCAGGATATTTCCTTTGTCACCATAGGCTTCAATGTGATCCAAAATATCACTTCTCAGATTCCACCAAAATGGTGCTTAAAAACTGATCCATGAAAAGAGTTGTGTAACTCTGTGAGATTAATTCACAAATCACAAAGCAGTTTCTCTGAAAGCTTCTTTCTAGTTTTTGCCTGAAGATATTTCCTTTGTCAACTTAAGGTTCAATATACTCTGAAATATTTCATTGCAGTTTCAACGAAAACAGTGTTAGCAAACTACTCAATGAAAAGAATGGTGTAACTCTGTGAGATGAATTCACACATCACAAAGCAGTTTCTCAGAAAGCTTTCTAGCAATTCTCTGTGGATATTTCCTTTTTCAAGATAGGCCTCAATGTGCTCCTGAATATACCTTTGCAGTTTACACGAAAATAGTGTTATTAAACTGCTCCATGAAAAGGTAGCTGTAACTCTGTGAGATGAATTCATACATCACAAAGATCTTTCTCAGAAAACTTCTTTCTAATTTTTGTCTGAGGATATTTCCTTTGTCACCATAGGCTTCAATGCAATCCAAAATATCACTTCTCAGATTCCACAAACACAGTGCTAAAAATCTGCTCCATGAAAAGAATCATGTAACTCTGTGAGATGAATTCAGAAATCACAATTTCTCAGATTGCTTCTTTCCAGATTTTGCCTAAGGACATTTCCTTTGTCACCATAAGCTTCAATGCATTCTGAAATATTTCATTGCAGATTCCATGAAAGAAATTTTAACAAATTACTCAATTAAAAGAATGATGTGACTCTATTTGATGAATTCTCACATCACAAAGAAGTTACTGGGAAAGCTTCTTTCTAGTTTTATCTGTGGATACTTCCTTTTCGAAGATAGGCCTCAATGTACTCCCAAATATCTCTTTGCAGATTCCACAAAAACAGTATTAGCAAACAACTCCAAGAAAAGAAAGCTATACCTCTGTTAGATGAATTCATACACCACAAAGGAATTTTTCAGAAAGCTTCTTTCTAGTTTTTATCTGAGGATATTTCCTTTGTCACCATAGGCTTCAAAGTGATCCAAAATATCCCTTCTCACATTCCCCAAAAACAATGTTACCAAACTGCTCCATAGAAAGAATTACATAACTCTGTGAGATGAATTCACAAAAGTACACCTTCTCAAATGCCACAAAAAGTGCTAGCAAACGACTCCATGGAAGAGTGGTGTAACTCTGTAAGAAGAATTCACATATCACAAAGCAGTTTCTCAGAATGCTTCTTTATTGTTTTTAGCTGAGTATATTTCCTTTTTAAACACAGGCCTCAATGTGCTCCTTTATATCTCATTGCAGATTCTGCAATAATATTGTTAGTAAACTTCTCAATGAAAACAGTGTTGCAGCACTCTGAGATGAATTCACACATCCCAAAGCAGTTTCTCGGAACGCTTCTCTCCAGTTTTTATCTGAGGATATTTTATTTTACATCCTGGGATTGAATGCTGTCCAAATATCACTTCTGAGACTCCACAAAAACAGTGCTAGCAAACTCCTCCCTGAAAGAGTCGTGTAACTCTGTGAAATGAATTCACATGTAACAAAGCAGTTTCTCAGAAAGCTTCTGTCTAGTTTTTATCTGAGGATATTTCCTTTGTAACCATAGGCTTCAAAACAATCCAAAGTATCCCTTCTCAGATTCCACAAAAAGAGTGCTCCAAACAACTACATAAAAGAATGTTGTTACACTGTGAGATGAATTCACACATCACAAAGCAGTTTCTCAAAAACTTCTTTCTAGTTTTTATAAGAGGATATTTAGTTTTTCACCTTAGGACTCAATGCGCTCCAAAATATCCCGTTGTAGATTCCAAGGAAACAGTGTTAACAAACTGCTCAATGAAAGAACATTGTAACTTTGTGAGATGAATTCACACATCACAAAGCAGTTTCTCAGGAGGCTTCTCTCCACTCTTTGTCTGAGGATATTTCATTTTTCAACGTAGGACTCAAGGCCCTCAGAATATCCCACAGCAGATTGCATGAAAACTGTCTTAGCAAACTTCTCAATGTAAAGAAATGTGTATCTCTGTGAGATGAACTGACTCATCACAAAGCAGTTTGTCATACAGCTTCTTTCTAGTTTTTATCTGAGGATATTTCCTTTGTTACCATAGGGTTCAGAGCAATCCAATATATCCCTTCCCAGATTCCACTATAACAGTGCTAGGAAACTGCTCCATTAAAGAGTAGTGTAATTCTGTGTGATGAATTCACATATCACAAAGAAGATTCCCAGAAATCTTCTTTCTAGTTTTTATCTGAGGATGTTTCCTTTGTCACCATACACTTCAAGGTGATCCAAGTATCCCTTCTGAGTTGACACAGAAACAGTACTAACAAACTTCTCCATGAAAAGAAAGGTATAACTCCGTGACCTGAATTCACACATCACAAAACATTTTCTCAGAAGACTTCTCTCCATTTTTTTCCTGAGGATATTTCCTTTTTCTCTGTAGGACTCAATATCCTCAGAATATCATATTGCAGATTCCACGAAATTAGAGTTAGCAAACTACTCCAGGAAATATTGATGTAACTATGTAAGATGAATTCACACATCACAAAGCAGTTTCTCTGAAGGATTGTCTTAAGTATTTTTCTGAGGATATTTCCTTTTTCACCATAGCTGTCAATGCGCTCTTAATATCCCATTGTAGATTCCATGAAAACAGTGTTAGTAAACTGTCCCATGAATAGAAAGGTGTAACTATTTGAGAAGAATTCACACATCTCAAAGCAGTTTCTCAGAAACCTTCTTCCTAGTATTTATCTGAGGATATTTCCTTTTTCACCACAGGCCTCAATGTGCTGCCAAATATCACATTGCAGATTCTGCAAAAATGCTGTTAGCAAACTGCTCAACGAAAAGAATGGTGTAATTCTGTGAGATGAATTCACACATCACAAATCAGTTTCTCTGTAAGCTTCTTTATAGCTTTTATTTGAGGATATTTACTTTGTCACCATAGGCTTCAAAGCGAACAAAAATACTCCTTCTCAGATTACACAAGAAGTACCAGCAAACGGATCCATGAAAGAGTGGTGTAACTCTGTGGGAAGAACTCACACATAACAAAGCAGTTTCTCAGAAAGCTTCTTTCTTGCTTTTATCTGAGATTATTTCCGTTTTAAACACAATCCTCAATGTGCTCACATATATTTCATTGCAGATTCCGTGAAATATACTTAGGAAACTTCTCAATGAAAACTGTGGTGTAGCCCTGTGAGATGAAGTCAAACATCTCAAAGCAGTTTCTCAGCAAACTCCTCCGTGAAAGGGGGGTGTAACTCTGTGAGATGAATTCACACATCACAAAGCAGTTTCTCGGAAAATTTCTTTCTAGTTTTTTTCTCAGGATATTTCCTTTTGTCACCATAGGTTTCAAAGCTATCAAAAATACTCATTCTCAGATTCCATAAAAACAGTGCTTGCAAACTGCTCCATGAAAGAATAGTGTAATTCTGTGAGATGAATTCACACATCACAAAGCAGTTTCTCAGGTAGCTTCTCTCCACTCTTTTTCTGAGGATATTTCATTTTCTATATAGGAGTCAAGGCCCTCAGAATATGTGATGGCATATTCCACGAAAACAGTGTTAGCAAACTGCTCAATGTAAAGAAAGGTGTATCGGAGTGAGATCAATTGGCTCATCACAAAGCAGTTTCTAATACAGCTTCTTACTAGTTTTTATCTGAATATATTTCCTTTGTTATCATAGGCTTCAAAGCAATTCAATATATCTCTTCTCAGAATCCACAAAAATAGTGTCACAAGGGAGTTTCTCAGAAAGCTTCTTTCTGGTTTTTCTCTGAGGTTATTTCCTTTGTCAACATAGGTTTCAAAGCTATCAAAATTACCCCTTCTCAGATTCTACAAAACGGTGTTAGAAAACTGCTACATAAAAGAGTAGTGTAATTCTGTGAGATGAATTCACACATCAAAAAGCAGTTTCTCAGGTAGCATCTCCACGCTTTGTCTGAAGATATTTCATTTCTCAACATAGGACTCAAAGACCTTGGAATATCTCATGTAAGATTCAACGAAAACAGTGTTAGCAAACTGCTCAATGTAAAGAATGGTGTATCTCTGTGAGTTGCATTCACTCATCACAAAGCAGTTTCTAATACAGCTTCTTTCCAGTTTTTATCTGAGGATATTTTCTTTGTTACCATAGGCTTCAAAGTGATCTAATACATCCCTTCTCAGATTCCACAAAAACAGTGCTAACAAACTGCTCCATGACAGAGTAGTGTAACTCTGTGTGATGAATTCACACATCACATAGCAGATTCTCAGAAAGCTTCTTTCTAGTTTTTATCTGAGGATACTTCCTTTGTCACAATCGGCTTCAATGCAATCCAAAATATGCCTTCTCAGATGACGCAGAAACAGTGCTATCAAACTGCTCCATGAAAAGAAAGGTGTAACTCTGTGACATGAATTCACATATCACAAAGCAGTTTCTCTGTAGACTTCTCTCCAGGTTTTTTTTTTTTTTTCTGAGGATATTTCCTTTTTCACCATATGATTCAATACCCTTGGAATACCGTATTTCAGATTCCACAAAACCAGAGGTAGCAAACTGCTCCAGGAAAGATTGGTGTAACTGTGTGGGACAAATTCAAACATCACAAAGCAGTTACACTGAAGGCTTGTCTCCAGTATTATTCTGAGTATATTTCCTTTTTCATCATAGCAGTCAATGTGCTCGCAATATCCCATTGCAGATTCCATGAAAACAGTGTTGGTAAACTGCTTCATGAAAAGAAAGTTATAACTCTGTGAGATGAATTCACACATCACAAAGCAGTTTCTCAGAAACCGTCTTTCTAGTTTTTATCAGAGGATATTTCCTTTTTCACTATAGGCCTCAATACACTGCTGAATATCACATTGCAGATTCTGTGAAAACAGTGTTAGCAAACTGCTCAATGAGAAGAAGAGTGTAACACTGTGAGATGAATTCACATATAACAAATCAGTTTCTCTGAAAGATAATTTCTAGTTTTTATCTGAGGATATTTCCTTTGTCACATAGGCTTCAAAGCGATGTAAAATAAAACCTCTCAGATTCCACAAGAAGTGCTAGCAAATGGCTCCATGAAAGAGTACTGTAAGTCTGTGAAGAATTCACACATCAAAAAGCAGTTTCTCGGAAAGCTTCTTTCTTGTTTTTATCTGAGAATATTTTCTTTTTAATCACAGGCCTCAATGCGCTCCTGTATATTTCATTGCAGATTCCTTGAAAATATTGTTTGGAAGCTTCTCAATGAAAACAATGGTACAGCTCTGGGAGATGAATTCTCTCATCACAAACCAGTTTCTCAGAAAGCCTGTTTCTGGATTTTATCTGAGGACATTTCCTTTGTCACCATAGGTTTCAAAGCTATCAAAAATATCCTTTCTCAGATTCAACAAAAACAGTGCTAGCAAACTGCTCCATGAAAGAGCAGTGTAACTCTGTGAGATGAATTCACACATCACAAAGCAGTTTCTCAGGAGGCTTCTCTCCACTCTTTGTCTGAGGATATTTCATTTTTCAATGTAGGACTCAAGGCCCTCAGAATACGAAATGGCAGATTCCATGAAAACAGTGTTAGCAAACTGCACAAAGTAAAGAAAGGTGTAACTCTGTGAGACGAATCCACTCATCACAAAGATATTTCCCATACAGCTTCTATCTAGTTTTTATATGAGGATATTTCCTTTTTTTCCATAGTCTTCAAAGTGATCCAATATATCCCTTCTCAGATTCCACAAAAACAGTGCTAACAAACTGTTCCATGAATGTGTAGCGTAACTCTTTATGATGAATTCACACACCACAAATAATTTCTCAGAAATCTTCTTTCTAGCTTTTATCTGAGGATATTTCCTTTTCCACCACAGTCCTCAATGTGCTGCCGAAGATCAAATTGCAGATTCTGCAATAACAGTGTTAGCACACTGCTCAGTGAGAAGAATGGTGTAACTCTGTGAGATGAATTCACACATCAGAAATCAGTTTCTCTGAAAGCTTCTTTCTAGTTTTTATTTGAGGATATTTCCTTTGTCACCATATGCTTCAAAGTGATAAAAAATACACCTTATCAGATTACACAAGAACTGTTAGCAAACACCTCCATGAAAGAGTGGTGTAACTCTGTGAGAGGAATTCACTTATCACAAAGAAGTTTCTTGGAAAGCTTCTTTCTTGTTTCTTTCTGAGGATATTTCTTTTTTAAACACAGGCCTCAATGCATTCTCGTATATCTCACTGCAGATTCCACGAAATTATTGTTAGGAAACTTCCCAGTGAAAACAGTGGTGTATCTCTGTGACATGAATTCACACATCATAAAGCAGTTTCTCAGAAGGCTTCTCTAGAGGTTTTATCTGAGGATGTTTCATTTTTCAAAATGGGATTCAATGCTATCCAAACTCTCACATCTGAGGTTTGAAAAATACAGTGCTAACAAACTCCTCCATGAAAGAGTGGTGGAACTCTGTGAGATGAATTCATGCATCACAAGGCAGTTTCTAAGAAAACTTCTTTCTAATTTTTATCTGAGGATATTTCCTTTGTCACCACAGGATTCAGAGGGTTCCAAAATATCCCTTCTCAGATTCCACAAAAACAGTGCTAGCAAACGGCTACATGAAAGAGTTGTGTAACGCAGTGAGATGAATTCATACATCACAAAGCAGTTTCTCTGAAAGCCCCTTTCTGGTTTTTATGTTAGGATACTTCGTTTGTCACCATAGGCTTCAAAGCTATCAAAAGTATCCCTTCTCAAATTCCACAAAAACAGTGCTAGTAAACTGCTCCATGAAAGTGTAGCATAACTCTGTGAGATGAATTCACACATCACAAAGCAGTTTCTCAGGAGTCTTCTCTCCACTCTTTGCCTAACGATATTTCATTTTTCAAAGTAGGACTCAAGGCCTTTGGAATATCCCATGGGAGATTCCATGAAAATAGTGTTAGCAAACTGCTCAATGTAAAGAAAAGTGTATCTCTGTGAGATGAACTCACTCATCACAATGCAGTTCCTCATACAGCTTCTTTCTTGTTTTTATCTGAGCATATTTCGTAGGCTTCAAAGTGATCCAATATATCCCTTCTAAGATTCCACAAATACATTGCTATTCAACAGCAATTTGAAAGGGTGGTGTAACTCTGTGAGATGAATTCACACATCACAAAGCAGCTTTTCAGAAAGCTTCTTTCTGGTTTTTATCTGAGGATGTTTCCTTTGTCACCATAGCCTTCAAAGTGATAGAAAATATCAATTCTCACACTCCACAAAAACAGTGCTATCCAACAGCTCCATGAAAGGTTTATGTAACTCTGTGAGACAAATTCAAAAATCACAAAGCAGTTTCTCAGAAACCTTCTTTCTACTTTTTATCTGAGTATATTTCCTTTTTCAGCACAGGCCTCAATGTGCTGCCAAAGATCACATTTCAGATTTGGGAAATCAGTGTTAGTAAACTGTTCAATGAAAAAAATGTTGCAACTCAGTGAAATGAATTCACACATCACAAATTGGTTTCTCTGAAAGATTCTTTCTAGTTTTTATTTGAAGATATTTCCTTTGTCACCATAGGCTTCAAAACGATCTAAAATACACCTTCTCAGATTCCTCAAGAAATGCTAGCCAGTGGCTACATGAAAGAGCGGTGTAACTTTGTGAGAAGAAATCACACATCACAAAGCAGTTTCTCAGAAAGCTTCTTTCTGGTTTTTATCTGAGGATATTTCTTTAGTCACCATAGGCTCAAAAGCAATCAAAAATACCCTTTCTCAGATTCCACAAAAACAGTGCTAGCAAACTGCTACATGAAAGCGTAGTGTAACTCTGTGAGATGAATTTATACATCACAAAGCAGTTTCTCAGGTAGCATCTCTCCACGTTTTGTCTGAAGATATTTCATTTTTCAACATAGGACTCAAAGACCTCGGGTTATCCCATGGCAGATTCCACGAAAACAGTGTTAACAAACTGCTCAATGTAAAGAAATGTGTATCTTTGTGATATGAATTCACTCATCACAAAGCAGTTTCTTATACAGCTTCTATTTAGCTTTTATCTGAGGATATTTCCTTAGTGTCCATAGGCTTCAAAGCAATCCAATATATCCCTTCTCAGATTCCACAAAAACAGTTCTAGCAAACTACTCCATGAAGGTGCAGTGTAACACTGTGTGATGAATTCACACATCACAAAGCAGATTCTCAGAAAGCATCTTTCTATTTTTTATCTGAGGATATTTCCTGTTTCACCCTACACTTCAAAGCAATCCAAATTATCCCTTCTCAGATGATGAAGAAATAGTGCTAGCAAACTGCTCCATGAAAAGAAAGGTGTAACTCTGTGACATGAATTCACACACCACAAAGCAGTTTCTCAGAGGAATTCTCTCCAGTTTTTTCCTGAGGTTATTTCCTTTTTCACCATAGGACTCAATAATTTCAGAATATCATATTCCAGCATCCACGAAACCAGAGTTAGCAAAAAGTTCTAGGAAAGATTGGTGTAACTGTTTGAGATGAATTCACACATCACAAAGCAGTTTCTCTGAAGGCTTGTCACCAGTATTTTTCTGAGGATATTTCCTATTTCACCATAGCAGTCAATGCACTTGTAATGTCCCGGTGCCAATTCCATGAAAACAGTGTTAGCAAACTGTTCTGTGAAAATAAAGGGGTAACTCTGTGAGATGAATTCAAACATCACAAGGAAGTTTCTCAGAAACATTCTTTCTAGTTTTTATCTGAGGATATTTCCTTTTTCACTATAGGCATCAATGCACTGCTGAATATCACGTTGCAGATTCTGGGAAAACAGTGTTAGCAAACTATTCAATAAGAAGAATACTGTAACTCTGTGAGATGAATTCACAGATTCACAAATCAGTTTCTCTGAAAGCTTCTTTCTAGTTTTTATTTAAGGATATTTCCTTTGTCACCATATTCTTCAAGGCGATCAAAAATACACTTTCTCTGATTCCACAAGAAGTTCCAGTAAATGGCTCCATGAAAGTGTGGTGTAAATCTGTGAGAAGAATTCACACATCACAAAGCAGTTTCTCAGAAAGCTTCTTTCAAGTTTTTTCTGGGTATATTTCCTTTGTCACCATAGGCTTCAAAGCGATCCAAAATATCACTTCTCAGATTCCCCAAAAACAGTGTCATCCAATGGCTCAATGAAGCAGTGATGTAATTCTGTGAGTTGAATTCACAAAACACAAAGCAGATTCTCAGAAAACTTCTTTCCATTTTTTATCTGAGGGTATTTCCTTTTTCACCATAGGCTTCAAAGTGATCCAATATATCCTTTCTCAGATTCCACAAAACTGTGCTAGCAAACTGCTCCATGAAAGAGTAGTGTAACTCTGTGTGATGAATTCAAAAGTAACAAAGCAGATTCTCAAAAATCTTCTTTCCAGTTTTTATCTGAGGGTATTTCCTTTGTCACCATAGGCTTCAAAGTGAACCAAAATATCCCTTCTCAGAACACCCAAAAACAGTGTCAGCAATCTGCTCCATGAAAAGAAAGGTGTATCTCTGTGACATGAATTCACACATCACAAAGCAGTTTCTCAGAAGAATTCTCTCCAGGTTTTTCCTGAGGATATTTCCTTTCTCACCAGTAGGACTCAATACTCTCAGAATATCATATTGCAGATTCCATGAAACCAGAGTTAGCAAACTGTTCTGGGAAAGATTGGTCTAACTGTTTGAGATGAATTCACACATCACAAAGCAGTTTCTCTGAAGGCTTGTCTCCAGTATTTTTCTGAGGATATTTCCTTTTTCACCATAGCAGTCAATGCACTCTCAATATCCCATTGCAGATTCCATGAAAACAGTGTTACCAAACTGCTCTATGAATATAAAGGTGTAACTGTCTGAGATGAATTCAAACATCACAAAGAAGTTTGTCAGAAACATTCTTTCTGGTTTTTATCTGAGGATATTTCCTTTTTCAATATAGGCCTCAATACACTGCTGAATATCACATTGCGGATTCTGGGAAAACAGTCTTAGCAAACTACTCAATGAGAAGAATGTTGTAACTCTGTGAGATGAATTCACATATCACAAGTCAGTTTCTCTGAAAGCTTCTTTCCAGTTTTTATGTAAGGATATTTTCTTTGTTACCATATTCTTCAAGATGATCAAAACTACACCTTCTCAGACTCCACAAGAAGTGCCATCAAACATCTCCATGAAAGAGTGGTGTAACTCTGTGAGGAGAATTCACACATCATAAAGCAGTTTCTCAGAAAATTTCTTTCTTGATTTTATCTGAGGATATTGCCATTTTAAACACAGATCTCAATGCACTCTTGTATATCTCATTGCAGATTCCATGAAAATATTGTTAGGAAACTTCTCACTGAAAACAGTCTTGTAGCTGTGTGACATGAATTCACACATCACAGAGCAATATCTGAGAAGGCTTGTCTCCAGCTTTTATCTGAGGATATTTCATTTTTCAACATGAGATTCAATGCCATCCAATATATTGCTTCTGAGATTCCATAAAACAGTGCTAGCAATCTCCTCCATGAAAGAGTGATGTAACTCTATGAGATGATCTCACACATCACAAAACAGTTTCTCAGAATGTTTCCTTCTAGTTTTTATCTGAGAATATTTCCTTTGTCACCATAGGCTTCCAAGAAATTCAAAATATCCCTTTTGAGATTCCACAAAAACAGTGCTTTCCAATGGCTCCATGAATGAGTGGTAAAACTCTGTGAGATGAATTCACACATCCCAAAGCAGTTTCTCAGAAAGCTTCTTTCTAGTTTTTATCTGACCATATTTCCTTTGTCACCATAGGCTTCAAAGTGATCAAAAATAACGCTTCCAAAATTACACATAAACAGCACTGGCAAATGGCTCCATGAAAGGATTGTTTAAGACTGTCAGATGAATTCACACATCACACAGCAGTTTCTCAGAAAGCTTCTTTGCACTCTTTGTCTGAGAATATTTCATTTTTCAACGTAGGACTCAAGGCCCTCGGAATATGCCATGGTAGATTCCACGAAAACAGTGTTAGCAAACTGCTCAATGTAAAGAATGGTGTATCTCTTTGAGTTGAATTCACTCACCACAAAGCAGTTTCTTATACAGCATGTTTACAGTGTTCCTCTGAGGATATTTCCTTTGTTACAATAGGCTTCAAAGTGATCCAATATATCCTTTCTCAGATTCCACAAAACAGTGCTAGTAAACTGCTCCAGGAAAGAGTAGTATAACTCTGTGTGATGAATTCACATATCACAAAGCAGATTCTCAGAAAACTTCTAATATTTACCTGAGGATATTTCATTTATCACCATAAGTTTCAAAGTGATCCAAAATATCCCTTCGTAGATGATGCAAAAACAGTGCTAGCAAACTGATTTATGAAGAGAAAGGTGTAACTCTGTGACATTAATTCACACATCACGAAGCAGCTTCTCAGAAGAGTACTCTCCAGTTATTTCCTGAGAATATTTACTTTATCACCATAGGACTCAATACCCTCAGAATATCAATTTGCAGATTCCACGAAACCAGAGTTAGCAAAGAGCTCCAGGAAAGATTGGTGCAACTGTGTGAGATGAATTCACACATCACAAAGCAGTTTCTCCGAAGGCTTGTCTTAAGTATTTTTCTGAGGATATTTCATTTTTCATCATAGCAGTCAATACGATCGCAACATCCCATTGCAGATTCCATGAAAACAGTGTTAGTAAACTGCTCCATGAAAAGAAAGGTGTAACTCTGTGAGATGAATTCACACATCATAAAGCAGTTGCTCAGAAACCTTATTTCTAGTTTTAAATTAGGGTATTTCCTTAGTCACCATAGGCTTAAATGCAATCCAAAATATCCCTTCTCAGATTCCCTGAAAACAGTGCTACCACACTGCTCCATGAAGAGAATCATGTAACTCTGTGAGATGAATTCACGTATCACAAAGCAGTTTCTCAGAAAGCTTCTTTCCAGTTTTTTCGGAGGACGTTTCCTTTGTCACCAAAAGCTTCAATGCACTCCGAAGTATCCCTTGTGGATATCACGAAAACAGTGTTCACAAACTGCTCAATGAAAAGAATGGTGTATCTCTGTGAGACGAGTACACAAATCACAAAGCAGTTTCTCAGAAAGCTTCTTTCTAGTTTTTATCTGAGGATCTTTCCTTTGTCACCATAGGCTTCAAACTATCCAAAATATTACTTTTCAGATTTTACAAAAAAGTGCTAGTAAATGGCTCCATGAATGAGTTGTGAGTTATGTGTAACAATATGAGATGAATTCACATATCACAAAGCAGTTCCTCAGAAACCTTGACACTAAGAAAGGAAGTCTATGGTGGAAAAGGAAATATCCTCTGACAAAAGCTAACAAGAAGTTTTCTGAGAAGCTGCTTTGTGAGGTGTGAATTCATCTCAAGAGTTACACGACAATTTTCATTGACAATTTTGCTAACACTTTTTTCATGTAATCTGCAATGTGATATTCAAGAGTGCATTGAGGCCTATGGTGAAAAAGGAAATATCCTCGGGTAAAAAGTAGAAAGAAGCTTTCTGAGAAACTACTTTGCTATATGTGTATTCATCTTAGAGAATTAAACATTACACAACTCTTATCATGGAGCTACTTGGTAGCATTATTTTTGGGGAATCTGGGAAGGGATATTTTGAATCACATTGAAGCCTATAGTGACAAATGAAATATCCACAGATACAAAGTAGAAAGAAACTTTCTGAGAAACTTCTTTGTGATCTCTGAATTCATCTCACGCAGTTACACATTTCCTATCATGGAGAACTTTGAGAACACTCTTAATGTGGAATCTACCAAGGCATATATGGTAGAGCATTGAGGACTATGGTGAAAAAGGAATTATTCTCAGATAGAAACTAGAAACAGGCCTTCTGAGATACTTCTTTGTCATGTGTGAATTCATCTCAAAAAGTTACACCTTTCTCTTTGTGGAGCAGTTTGCTAACACTGTTTTCGTGGCATCTGCAAATGGATATTTGGGAGGGCATTGAAGCTTATTCTGAAAAATGAAATACCCTCTGATAAAGACTACAAAGAAGATTTTGGAGAAATCAATTTGTGATGTGTGAATTCATCTCACATAGTTACCCCTTTATTTTTATTGAGCATTTTGCTAACACTTTTTTCATGGAAACTGCTATATGATATTTGGGAGTGGTTTGAAGGCTATGGTGACAAAGGAAATACCCTCAGACAAAAACTAAAAAGCAGCTTTCTGAGAAACTGCTTTGTGATGTTTGAATTCATCCCACAGAGTTACACCTTTCTCTTCATTGGGCAGTTTGCTAACACTGTTTTCATGGAATCTGCAATGGGATATTCTAGAGCGCAATAAGGCCTATGATGAAAAAGGAAATAACCTCAAATAAAAACTAGGAAGAAGATTTTTCAGAAGCCACTCTGTGATGTGTGAATTCAAGTCACAGATTTACACAATTCTTTTCATAGAGCAGTTCTCTGGTGCTATTTTTTGGGAAATCTGAGAAGGGATATTTTGGATCACATTGAAGCCGATGGTGACAAAGGAAATATCCTCAGATAAAAACTAGAAAGCATCTTTCTGAGAAACTTTTTTGTAATGTGTGAAATCATATCACAGAGTTACACCTTTCTTTTCATTGAGCAGTTTGCTAACAGTGTTTTTGTGGAATCTGCAAAGGAATATTTGGGAGTGCATTGAGGCCTATGATGAAAAAGGAAATATAATCACATAAAAAATAGAAAGAAGCTTTCTGAGAAACTTCTTTGTGATGTGTGAATTCATCTCATAGGCTAACACTGTAGTAATCATTGAGCATTTTGCTAGCACTGTTTTTGTGGAATCTGAAATAGGATATTTGGGAGCGCACATGTGTCTAGGGTGACGAAATATCCTCAGATGAAAAACAAAAAGAAGCTCTCTGAGAAACTTTCTGTGATGTATGAATTCATCTCACAACATTATACCTCTCTTTTAATTGAGCAGATTGCTAACACTGTTTTCATTGAATCTGCTGTGGGATATTCATGAGCTCCCTGAGGAAGACGCTGAAAAAGGAAATATCCTGATAAAAACTACAAAGAAGCATTCTGAGAAACTTCCTTGTGATCTTTGAATTCATCTCACTGAATTACACTTTTCCTTTCATTTGGCAGTTTGCTCCATGAAAAGTAGTTTGTTTTCTTGGAATCTGCAAAGGGATATTTGGGAGCGCCTTGAGGCCTAGGCTGAAAAATGAAATATCCTCAGATAAAAACTGGAAAGAAGCCTTCTCAGATACTGCTTTGGGATGAGTGAATTCATTTTGCATAGTTACAGTGCTGTTTCATTGAGCACTTTGTTAACACTGTTTTCTTGGAATTTGCAATGGGACAATCTTGAGCGCATTGAAGCCTATGGTGACAAAGAAAATATCCTGAGATAAAAACTAGAAAGAAGCTTTCTGAGAGACTTCCTTCTGATGTGTGACATCATCTCATAGAGTTATACATTTTTTTTCAATGAGCAGTTTGCAAACACTGTTTTCGTGGAATCTGCAAAGGTTTAATTAGGAAGGCATTAAGGCCTATGGTGAAAAAGGAAATATCCTCAGATAAAAACTAGAAAGAGGCTCTCTGAGAAACTTCTTTGTGAGGTGTGAATTCATCTGAGAGTCACACCTTTCTTTTCATATAGCAGTTTGCTAACACTGTTTTCATGCAATCTGCAAATGGATATTTGGGAGTGCATTGAGGCCTATTGTTGAAAAGGAAACTTTCTCAGACAAAAAGTAGAAAGAAATTTTCTGTGAAACACCTTTGTGGTGTGTGAATTCATCTCACAGAACTACACGACTCTTTTCATGGAGCAGTCTAACAACACTGTTAAGCGGAATCTGAGAAGGGATCTCTTGGATCGCATTGAAGCCTACAGTGTAAAAGAAAATATCCTCAGATAAAAATTGAAAAGAAGATTTCTGGAAACTTCTTTGTGATGTGTGAAATCATCTCACAGTGTTACACCTTTCTTTTCACGAAACACTTTCCTCATACTCTTGTCATTTTTTCTGCAATAGGATACTTGGGATAGCACTGAAGCCTACGGTGAGAAAGGAAATATCCTCAGAAAAATAACAAAAAGAAGCTTTCTGAGAAACTTCTTTGTGATGTATGAGTTCATCTAACAGAGTTACACTCCTCTTTTCTTTGAGAATTTTGCTAACACTTTTTTCTTGTAATCTGCAATGTGATATTTGAGAGCGCTTTAAGGCCTATGTTGTAAAAGGAAATATCCTTAGACAAAAACTAGAAAAAAGCTTTCTGAGAAACTGCTTTGTGATGTGTGAATTCGTCTCACAGAGTTACACCTTCATTTTCACTGAGAAGTTTCCTAACGATTTTTTTTTCAGAATCTGCAACGGGATATTTGGGAGCACATTGAGGCCTATGGTGAAAGAGGAAATAACCTCAGATAAAAACTAGAAAGAAGCTTCCTGAGAAACTGCTTTGTGATGTGTTGATTTGTCTCACAGAATTACATGATACTTTTCATGGAACACTTTGGTAGCACTTTTTTTGAGGAATCAGGGAAGGGTTATTCTTGATTGCATTGAAGTCTATTATGACAATGGAAATATCCTCAGTTAAAAACTAGAAAGACACTTTCTGAGAAACTTCCTTGTGATGTGTGAATTCATCTCACTTAGTTACACATTTCTTTTCATGGAGCAGTTTGCTAACACTGTTTCCATGGAATCAGCAATGTGATATTTTGGAGCGCATTGAAGCCAAGGTGGCAAATGGGATATCCTCAGATAAAAACTAGAAAGAAGCTTTCTGAGAAACTGCTTTGTGATGTTTGAATTCATATCACAGAGTTACATCTTTCTTTTCATGGAGCAGTTTACTAACAGTTTCTTATTGGAATCTGCAATGGGATATTTCAGAGTGCCTTGAAGTCAATGATGACAAAGGAAATATCCTCAGATAAAAAGGAGAAAGAAGCTTTCTTAGAAACCGGTGTGTGATGTGTGAATTCATGTCATAGAGTTACATGATTCTTTTCATGAAGCACTATTTTAAGGGAATGTGAGAAGGGATATTTTCTATCATATTGAAGCCTGTGATAACAAAGGATATATCCGGAGATAAAAACTAGAAAGAAGCATTCTGAGAACCTTCCTTGCCTTTGAATTCATCTCATGGAATTACACATTTCTTTTCAAGGAGCAGTTTGCTAAAACTCTTTTCTTGGACTCTGCAAAGGGACATTTGGGAGCACATTGCAGCCTATAGTGAAAAAGGAAATGTCCCCAGATAAAAACTAGAAGGAAGTTTTCTGAGAAACTGCTTTGTCATGTGTGAATTCAACTCACAGAACTACAAGATTCTTTTTATGGAGCAGTTAGGTAGCACTGTTTTTGGGTAATCTGAGAAGGGATATTTTGGATCACATTGAAGCCCATGCTGACAAAGGAAATATCCTCAGATTAAAATTAGAAAGAAGCTTACTGAGAAACTGCTTTGTGATGTGTGAATTCATCTCACAGAGTTACACCATTGTTTCAATTGAGCATTTTGCTAGTACTCTTTTTGTGGAATCTGCAGTAGGATATTTGGGAGCATATTGAAGCCTATGGTGACAAAGGAAATATCCTCAGATAAAAACCGAAAAGACGGTTTCTGAGAAACTGCTTTGTGATTTGTGAAGTCATGTCACCGTGATACACGATTGTTTTCATGGAGCTGTTTGATAACACTATTTTTGAGAAAACTGAGAAGGGATATTTTGGATTGTTTTGAAGCCTGTGGTGACAGAGAATATATCTAGAGAGAAAAACTAGTAAAAACTTTCTGAGAGAAGTCCTTGTTATCCTTGAATTCATTTGACCAAATCACACATTTCTTTTCATGGAGGAGTTTGTTAACACTGCTTTCTTGGAATCTGCACTGGGATATTTGGGAGCCCTTTGAAGCCAGTTGTAACAAAGGATATACCCTCAGACAAATACTGAAAAGAAGCTTTCTGAGAAACTGTTTTATGATGTGTGATTTCATCAAACAGAGTTATAACTTTCTTTTCATTGAGCAGAGTGCTAACACTGTTTTTGAAAAATCTGAGATGGGATATTCATGAAGGCCTTGAGGCCTACTATGAAAAAGGAACTATCCTCAGACAAAAGCTATAAGAAGCTTTCTGAGAAACTGCTTTGTTTTGTGTGAATTCATCTCATAGGTTACACTTAAAGTTACACTTTTCTCATGGAATCTGCAATGAGACATTCAAGAGCGCATTGAGGCCTTTGGTGAAAAAGAAATTATCCTCGGATAAAAACTAGACAGAAGCTTTGTGAGAAACTGCTTTGAGATGTTTGCATTCAACTCACTGAGTGACATGATTCTTTTCATGGAGCAGTTTGGTAACACTGTTTTTCTGGAATCTGAGAAGGGATATTTTGGATCGCTTTGAAGCCTGTGGTGAAAAAGAAAATATCCTCAGATAAAAACTGGAAAGAAGCTTCCTGAGAAATTCCTTAGTGCTGTGTGAATTAACTTCACAGACTTACACTTTTATTGTCATGGAGCAATTTGCTAACACTGTTTTTGTGGAATCTGCAAAGACATATTTCGGAGAATATTGAGGCCTATGGTGAAAAAGGAAATACTCTCAGATAAAAACTAGAAAGAGGCTTTTTGAGAAACTTCTTTGTGATATGAGATTTCATCTCACAGAGCTACACTTTTCTTTTCATGAAGCAGTTTGGTAACATTGTTTTCATGGAATCTGCAGATGGATATTGGGAGCGTGTTGAGGCCTATGGTGAAAAAGGAAATATACTCTGATAAAAACTTCATAGAAGATTTCTGAGAAACTGCTTTGTGATGTGTGAATTCATCTCACAGAGATACACGATTCTAATCATTGAGCAGTTTCCTAACACTGTTTTCTGGATTCTGCAAAGGGATATTTGGGAGCGCATTGAGGCCTATGATGAAAAAGGAAATATCCTCAGATAAAAACTAGAAAGAAGCTTTCTGAGAAACTGCTGTGTGATGTGTAAATTCACCTCACAGAGTTACAAGACCCTTCTCATGGAACAGCTTGGTAGCACTGTTTTAGGGGAATCTCAGAAAGGATATTTTGAATCGCATAGTAGGCTACACTGACAAAGGAAATAGCCTCAGAAAAGAATTAGAAAGAAGCTTTTGGAGAAACTGGTTTATGATGTGTGAATTCATTTCACAGAGTTACACTTTTCTTTTCATGAAGAAGTTTGCTAACACTGTTTTTGTGGAATCTGCAAGGGATATTTGGGAGCACAATGAGGCATGTGGTGAAAAAGGAAATATCCTCAGAAAAAAACCAGAAAGGTAATTTCTGAGAAACTGCTTTGTAATGTGTGAATTCTTCTTGCAGTGTTACACCATTGTTTTCAGTGAGAAGTTTGGTAACAATGTTTTCATAGAATCTGCAGTAGGATATTTGGGAGCCCTTTGAAGCCTAAATAGGTGACAAAGGAAATATCCTCAGATAAAAAATAAGAAGAAAGTTTCTGAGAACCTGCTTTGTGATGTGTGAATTTGTCTCACAAAGTTACACCACTGTTTTCATTGAGCAGTTTGTTAACACTGTTTTCATGGAATCTGCAATGGGATATTCACGAGCACATTGAAGCCTTTGGTGAAAAAGGAAATATCCTCAGACAAAAACTAGAAAGAAGCTTTCTGAGAAACTGCTTTGATATGTGTGAATTCATCTGACAGAGTTACAGCTTTCTTTACATGGAGCAGTTTGCTAGCTCTGCTTTCATGGAAAGTGCAAATGGGATATTCAGGAGCTCATTGAGGCCTATGGTGAAAAAGGAAATATCCTCAGAAGAAAATCCAAAAGGAAGCTTTCTGAGAAACTAATTTGTGATGTATGAATTAATCTCACAGATTTACACCATTATTTTCATTGGGAATTTTGCTGACATTTTTTTTGTATAATGTGCAGTGGGATATTTGGGAGCGCTTTGAGGCCTGTGCTGAAAGAAGAAATATCCTCAGATAAAAGCTATAAAGAATATTTCTGAGAAATGTCTTTGTGATGTGTGAATTCATCTCACAGAGTTACACGATCCTTTTCATGGAGAAGTTTAGTAGCACTGATTTTGGGGAATCTGAGAAAGGATATTTTGGATCGCATTGAAGCCTATGGTGACAAAGTGATTATCTTCAGATAAAAACTAGAAAGAAATTTTCTGAGAAACTGCTTTGAGTTGTGTGAAACCATCTCACAGAGTTACACCTTTCTTTTCATTGAGCAGTTTGTCAACACTGTTTCCCTGGAATCTACAGTCTTGTTATCTGCAAGGGCTTTGAGGCTTGAGGTGTGAAAGGAAATATCCTCAGAAACAAGTAGAAAGAAGCTTTCTGAGAAACTACTTTGCTATGTGTTTTTTCATCTGGCAGAGTTACACTTTTCTTTTCATGGAGCAGTTTGCTAACACTGTTTTCGTGGAATCTGCAAATGGGATATTCAGGATCGCATTGAGGCCTATGGTGAAAAAGGAAATATTCTCAGATAAAAACTAGACAGAAACTTTCTGAGAAACTGCTTTCTGATGTGTGATTTCATCTCACAGAGTTACACTGTGGCTTTCATTGAGCAGTTTGCTAACACTTTTTTCGTGGAATCTGCAATAGGATATTTGGGAGCACATTGAAGTCTATGGTGACAAAGGAAATATCAACAGTCAAAATCCAAAAAGAAGCTTTCTGAGAAACTTCTTTCTGAAGTGTGAATTCGTGTCACAGAGTCAAACCTTTCATTTCACTGAGCAATTTTCTAACACTGATTTTGTAGAATCTACAACCGGATATTTTGGAGCTCATTAAAGCAATGAGATCACCAATGGTGAGAAAGAAATATCCTCAGATAAAAACTAGAAAGAAGCTTCCTGAGAAACTGTTTTGTTATGTGTGAACTCATCTCACAGAGTTACATCTTTCTTTTCATTGAGCAGTTTGATAACACTGTTATTGATGAAACTGCATTACGATATTTGGGAGTGCAATGAAGCCTATGGTGACAGAAGAAATATCCTCAGACAAAAAGCAAAAAGAAACTTTCTGTGTAACTGCTCTGTGATGTGTCAATTCACCTCACAGAGTTACACTATTCCTTTCATTGAGAAGTTTGCAAACACATTTTTTACCTGGAAGCTGCAATGGAATATTCCAGAGCACATAGAAGAATATGGTGAAAAAGGAAATATCCTCAGATAAAAACTAGAAAGAAGCTATTTGAGAAATTGCTTTATGATGTATGAATTCATCTCTCAGTGTTACACTGTTCTTTTCATTGAGTAGTTTGCAAACAGTGTTTTCTTGGAATGTACAATGGGATATTTCGGATCACATTGAAGCTTAATTTGACAAAGGAAATATCTTCCTTTAAAAACTAGAAAGGAGCTTTCTGAGAAACTGCTTTGTGATGTGTTAATTTGTTTCATGGAGTTACACGATTCTTTTGATGGATCAGTTAGTAGCACTGTTTTTGGGGAATCTAAGAAGGGATATTTTGGATCACATGAAAGCATATGGTGAAAAAGGAAATATTCTCAGACAAAATGTAGAAAGAGACTTTCTGGAAAACTTCTTTGTGATGTGTGAACTCATCTCACAGAGTTACACCTTTCTTTCCATGGAGCAGTTTGCTAACACTGTATTCGTGGAATCTGCAATCGTACATATGGGAGCGCATTTAAGTCTATGGTGACAAAGGAAATATCCTCAGATAAAAGTTGGAACAAACCTTACTGAGAAAGTTGTTTGTGATGTGTGAATTTATCTCACAGAGTTACACCTTTCTTCTCCTGGAGCAGTGCACTAACTCTGTTTTCATGGAATCTACAAAGGGATATTTGGGAGTGCACTGAGGTCAATACTGAAAAAGAAAATATCCTCAGATAAAAATGAGAAAGAAGCTTTCTGAGAAACTGATCTGTGATGTAGGAATTCATCTCACAGAGACACACTGTTCTTTTCATTGAGCAGTTTGTTAACACTATTTTCTTGGACTCTGCAATGGTATATTTCTGAGTGCATTGAAGCTTATGGTGATGAAGGAAATATCCTCAGATAAAAACTACAAAGTATTCTGAGGAAGTTCTTTGTGATGTGTGAATTCAACTCAAAGAGTTACACTGTTCTTTCATTGAGCCATTTGGAAACCTGTTTTCATGGAATCCATGAAGGGATATTTTTGGAACACATTGAGGCTTATAGTAAAAAAGGAAATATCCACAGGCAAAAACTAGAAAGAAGCTTTCTGACAAACTTCTTTGGGATTTTTGAATTCATATCCCAGAGTTACATGATTCTTTTCATGGAGGAGTTTGGTAGCACTGTTTTTGGGGAATTTGAGAGGGGCTATTTTGGATTACATTGAAGCCTATAGTGACAAAGGAAATATTCTCAGATAAAAACTAAAAAGAAGCTCTCTGCAAGACTTCTTTTTGATGTGTAAATTCATCTCAAAGAGTTACACATTTCTTTTCATGGAACAGTTTGGTATCACTGCTTTCATGGAATCCGTAAAGAGATATCTGGGAGCCCATTGAGGCTTATGGTGAAAAAGGCAATATCATAAGATGAAAAATAGAGAGAAGCTTTCTGAGAAAATGCTTTGTCATATGTGAATCCATCTGACAGAGTTACACAATTCTTTTCTTGGAGCAGTTTGCTAACACTCTTCTTGTGGAATCATCAATGGGATATTTGGGAGTGAGTTGAGGCCTGTGGTGAAAAAGGAAATATTCACAGATAAAAACTAGAAGGAAGATTTCTAAGAAACTGCTTTGTGTTTTTTGAATTCATCTCACAGAGTTTCACCACTCTTTTCATGGAGCAGTTTGGTAGCACTGTTTTAGTGAATCTGAGAAGGAATATTTTGAATTTCATAGAAGACTATGGTGACAAAGGAAATATACTCAGAGAAAAACTAGAAAGAAGCTTTCTGATAAACAGCTTTCTGATGCATGAATTCATCTCACAGAGTTACATGATTCTTTCCATGCATCAGTTTGGTAGCACTGTTTTTGGGTAATCTGAGAAGGGATACTTTGGATCGCTTTGAAGCCTATGGTGACAAATATCCTCAGACAAAAACCGAAAGGAAGCTTTCTGTGAAACTGCTTTTTGGTATGTGAATTCATGTCACAAGTTACACTGTTCTATTCATTAAGTAGTTAGCTAACACTTTTTTCATGGACTCTGCAATGGGATATTTGCGAGGGCATAGAAGAATATGGTGAAAAAGCAAATATCCTCAGATGAAAACTAGTAAGAAGCTTATTGAGAAACAGCTTTGTGATGTGTGATTTCATTTCACAGAGTTACACCATTCTTTTCATGGAGCAGTATAGTAGCACTGTTTTTGGGGAAACTGCAATAAGATATTTGTGAGCACATTGAAGTCTATGGTGAAAAAGGAAATATCCTCAGACAAAAACCAAAAAGAAACTTTCAAAGAAACTGCTTTGTGATGTGTGAATTCATGTAACAAATGTCCACCTTTCTTTTCATGGAGCAGTTTGCTAACACTCTTTTCACGGTAGCTGCATAGGGATAATCCTGAGTACATTGAAGCCTATGGGGAAAAAGAAAATATCCTCAGACAGAAATTAGAAAGAAGCTTTCTGAGGAAGTGCTTTGTGATTTGTGAATTGATCTCACAGAGTAACCAGATGCTTTTCATGGTGAAGTTTCGTAGCACTGTTTTTGGGGAAACTGAGAAGGGATATTTTGGATCGCATTGAAACCTATAGTGACAAAGAAAATATCCTCAGATAAAAACTAGAAAGAAGTTATCGGAGATATTTCTTTTTGATGTGTGAATTCATCTCACCGTGTTACAGCTTTCTTTTCTTGGAGCAGTTTCCTACCACTATTTTCGTGGAATCTGCAAACGGATATTTGGGAGCGCATAGAAGCCTATGGTGAAAAAGGAAATATTCTAAGATAAAAACCAAAAAGAAGCTTTCTGAGAAACTGCTTTGTGATGTGTGAATTGATATCAGATAGTTACACTGTTCTTTTCAATGAGCAGTTTGCTAACATTGTTTTCTTGGAATCTGTAATGGTATATTTCAGAGCACATTGAATCTTATGGTGACAAGGGAAATATCCGCATATTAAAACTAGAAAGATGTTTTCTGAGAAAGTACTATGTGATGTGCTAATTCATCTCACAGAATTACATGATTCTTTTTATGACTCAGTTTGGTAGCACTGTTTTTTGGAAATTTGACAAGGAATATTTTGGATTGCATTGAAGCCTATGGTGACAAAGGAAATATCCCCAGATAAAAACTAGAAGCAAGCTGTATGAGAAAGTTCTTTCAGATGTGTGAATTCATCTCACAGAGTTACACTATTGTTTTCATGGAGTAGTTTTCTAACACTGTTTTCGTGGAATCTGCAAATGGATATTTGGGAGCACATGGAGGCGTATAGTGAAAAGGGAAATATTCTCATATGAAAATGAGAAAGAAATTTTCTAGGAAACTGGTTTTTGATGTGTGAATTCATCTAACAGAGCTACACTGTTCTTTTCATCAACAGGTTGATAACACTGTTTTCGTGGAATCTGACCTATTACATTTGGGAGCACATTGACTCCTATGGTGTCAAAGACAACATCCTCAGATAAAAACCAAAAAGAAGCTTTCTGAGAAAATTCGTTTTGATTTGGGAATTCATCACACAGAGTTACACATTTCTGATAATTGATCAGTTTGCTAACATTGTTTTCATGGAATCTGCAAAGGGATAATTGGGAGCGCTTTGAGGCCTATAGTGA
>NC_045452.1:65714626-65716994 GCF_002776525.5 Piliocolobus tephrosceles
TGGAATCTGCAAAGGGATAATTGGGAGCGCTTTGAGGCCTATAGTGAAAAAGGAAGTATCCTCTCATAAAAGTGAGAAAGAAGCATTCCGAGAAACCACTTTGTGATATGTTAATCTCACAGAGATACACAATTCTTTTCATGGGTCATTTGGTAACACTGTTTTTGGGGAATCTGAGAAGGGATATTTTTAATGGCATTGAAGTATATTTTGACAATGGTAATATTCTCATATAAAGACTAAAAAGAAGCTTTCTGAGAAATTTCTCTGTGCTGTGTGAATTTATCTCAGAAAGTTACACATTTCTTTTCAAGAAACAGTTTGCTAACACTATCTTCATGGAATATGCAAAGGGATATTTGGGAACGATTTGAGGCCTATACTGTAAAAGGAAATATCATCAGAATAAAACTTGAAAAAGCATTCTGAGAAACTGCTTTGTGATGTGTGAATTCATCTCACAGTGTTACACTGTTCTTTTCAATGAGCGGTTTGTAAACAATGTTTTCATGGAATCTGCAATAGGATATTTGGGAGTTCATTGAAGCCTATGGTGACAAAGGAAATATACTCAAAAAAAAAAAAAACTAGAAAGAAGGTTTCTAAGAAACTGCTTTGGAATGTATGAATTCATCTCACAGAGTTACACAATTCTGTTCATTGAGCAGTTTGATAACACTGTTTCCTTGGAATCTGCAACAGCATCTTTGGGAGCGTATTGAAGCCTATGGTGACAAAGGAAATATGATCAGATAAAAATCAAAAACACGCTTTCTGAGAAACTGCTTTGTGATGTGTGAAATAATGTCACAGAGTCACACTGTTCTTCTCATTGAAGAGTTTGCTAACAATGTTTTCTTGGAATCTGCATTGGGATATTTCAGAGCATATTGAAGCTTATGGTAATAATGGATTTTCCACAGAAAAAAACTAGGAAGACAATTTCTGAGAAACTGCTTTGTGATTTGTGAATTAATCTCACAAGGTTACAAGATCTTTTTCATAGAGCAGTTTGTTAGCACTGATTTTGGGGAATCGGAGAAGGGATATTTTGGATCACATTGAAGCCTATGGCGACAAAGGAAATATCCGCAGATAAAAATCTGAAAGAAGTTTTCTGACAAAGTTCTTTGTGATGTGTGTGTTCATCTCACAGTTACACCTTAATTTTCATGGGGCAGTTTTCTAACACTGTTTTTGTGGATTCTGCAAAGGGATATTTTGGAGCAGAATGAGGCCCATAGTGAAAAAGCAAATATCCTCTGATAAAAACTAGAAAACAGCTCTCTGAGAAACTGCTTTGTGATGTGTGAATTCATCTCACAGAGTTACACCATTCTTTTCATTGAGTTGTTTGATAACACTGTTTTTGTGGAATCTGCAATAGGATATTAGGGATCATATTGAAGTCTACGGTGACAAAAGAAATATCCTCAGACAAAAACTACAAAGATGCTTTCTGAGAAAGTTCTTTGTGATGTGTGAATTCATCTCACATAGTTACACTCTTCCTTTCACTGAGCAGTTTGATAACACTGTTTTCGTGGAATCTGCAGTTTTATTTTTGGGAGTGCATTGAAGCCTCTGGGGACAAAGTAAATATCCTCACAGAAAAACCAAAAAGCAGCTTTATGAGAAACTGCTATGTGATGTGTGAATTCTTCTCACAGAGGTACACCACTGTCTTCATGGAGTAGCTTGGTATCACTCCTTTTGGGGAATCTGAGATGGGATATCTAGAATCACATTGAAGCCTACGGTGACAAGGTAATATACTCAGATAAAAAATGGAAAGAAGCTTTCTGAGAACCTTCTTTGTGATGTGTGAATTCAACTCACAGAGTTACACCTTTCTTTCCATGGAGTATTTGGCTAACACTGTTTCCATGTAATCTGCAAGGGAATATTTCGGAGCACATAGAGGCCTATGGTGAAAAGCTAAATAACCTCAGATAGAAACCAAAAAGAAGCTTTCTGAGAAATGGATTTGTGATGTGTGAATTCATCTCGCGGAGTTACACTGTTGTTTTCATTGAGCTGTTTGATAACACTGTTTTCTTGGAATCTGCAATGGCATTTCTCAGGACCCCATGAGGCCGATGGTGAAAAACAAAATATCTTCAGATAAAAATGAGAATGAAGCTTTCTGAGAAACTAGTTTGTGACAAGTGAATACATCTCACAGAGTTACACTGTTTTCTTCATTGAGGAGTTTGCTAACACCGTGTTTGTGGAATCTGCAATGGCATTTCTCAGGACCCCATGAGGCCGATGGTGAAAAACAAAATATCTTCAGATAAAAATGAGAATGAAGCTTTCTGAGAAACTAGTTTGTGACAAGTGAATACATCTCACAGAGTTACACTGT
>NC_045452.1:65717094-65726945 GCF_002776525.5 Piliocolobus tephrosceles
TGAATACATCTCACAGAGTTACACTGTTTTCTTCATTGAGGAGTTTGCTAACACCGTGTTTGTGGAATCTGCAAAAGGATATTTGGGAGCACATTGAGTATTATGGTGAAAAAGGAAATATCCTCAGATAAAAACTAAAAAGAAGCTTTTGTGAAACTGCTTTTTCATGTGTGAATTCATCTCACAGAGTTACACTGTTCTTTTTATTTATCAGTTTGCTGACACTGCTTTCTTGGAATATGCAGTCGGATATTTTGGAGTGTATTGAAGCTTAGGGTGAAAAAGGAAATACACTCACATAAAAACTAGAAAGAAGCCTTCTGAGAAACTGCTTTTTGATTTATGAATTCATCTCACACAGTTACATGATACTTTTCATGGACCAGGTTGCTAGCACTGTTTCTGGGGAAACTGAGTAGGGATTTTTCGGATCACACAAAGCCTAGTTTGACTAAGGAAATACCCTCAGATATAAACTAGAAAGAAGCTTTCTGAAAAATGTCTTTGTGATGTGTGAATTCATCTCACCAAGTTACACTGTTCTTTTCATTGAGCAGTTTGCTAACACTGTTTTCATGGAAGCTGCAAAGCAATATTTCAGAGCGCATTGAAGTTTAAGGTGACAAAGGAAATACCCTCATATAAAAACTAGAAAGAAGCTTTCTGAGAAACTGCTTTTTGATTTATGAAATCATCTCACAGCTTTACACAGTTCTTTTCATTGAGCTGTTTGATAACACTGTTTTCTTGGAATCTGAAATGGGATATTTTGGAAATCAATGAAGATTATAGTGAACAAAGGAAATATCCTCTGATAAAAACAAGAAAGAAGCTTTCTGAAAAACTATTTTGTGACGTGTGAATTCATCTCTCAGAGTTACATTGTACTTTTCCTTGAACAGTGAGCTAACACTGTGTTCCTGGATCTGCATTTTGATATTTCGAGGCACATTGAAGCTGATGGGGAGTAAGGAAATACCCTCATATAAAAACTAGAAAGAAGTTTTCTGAGAAACTGCTTTGTGATTTTGAATTCATCTCTCTGAGTTACACCTTTCTTTTCATAGGGTAGTTTGCTAGAACTGTTTTTATGGAATCTGAGAAGGGTTATTTTGGATTGTGTTGAAGCCTATGGTGACAAAGCAAGTATCCTCAGATAAAAGCTAGACAGAATCTTTCCGAGAAACTTCTTTGTGATGTGTGTATTCATCTCTCACAGTTACACTATTCTTTTCATTGAGTAGTTTGATAACACCGTTTTGTGGAATCTGCAATAGGATATTTGGGAGCCCATTGAAGCCTATGGTGACAATGGAAATATCCTCAGATTAAAACCAAAAGGCAGCTTTGTGAGAAACTGCTTTGTGATGCGTGAATTCATGTCACAGAGTTACACTGTTCTTTTCATTGAACAGTTTGCTACACTGTTTTCTTGGTATCTGTAATGAAATATTTTGGAGTGAACTGAGGCTGATGGTGAAAAAGGAAATATCCTTAGACAGAAACTAGAAAGAAGTGTTCTGAGACACTGCTTTGTGATGTGTGAATTCATGTGACGGAATTACACCGTTGTTTTCATTTAGCTGTTTGAAAACACTGTTTTCATGTAATCTGCAAAGGGATATTTGGGAGTGCATTGAGGCCTATGTTGAAAAAGGAACTATCCTCACAATAAAACTAAAAAGATGGTTTCTGAAGAACTGATCTGTGATTTTTGAATTCATCTCACAGAGTTAGACTATTATTTTCATAGAGAAGTTTGATAGTACTATTTTTGGGGAATCTAAGATGGGATATTTGGATCACATTGAAGCCTGTGTTGACAAAGGAAATATCCTCAGATATAAACTAGAAATAAGCTTTCTGAGAAAGTTATTTGTGATGTGTGAATTCATCTCACAAAATTACACCATTCTTTTCAAGGAAACCTTTGCTACCACCGTTTCCTTGTAATGTGCTAAGAGATATTTGGGAGAGCATTAAGGACTAATCTCAAAAATGAAATATCCTCAGATAAAAACTAGGAAGAAGCTTTCTGAGAAACTGCTTTGTGATATATGAATTCGTCTCACAGAGTTACACCGCTCTTTAAAATGATGAGTATGCTAACACTGTTTCCTTGGAATCTGCAATGGGATATTTCAGAGCACATGGAAGCTTATTGTGACAAAGGAAATAAGTTCAGACAAAAACTAGAAAGAAGCTTACTGAGAAACCGCTTTGTGGAGTATTAATTCATCTCACAGAGTTACATGATTCCTTTCATGGAGCCATTTGATAGCACTGTTTTTGGGGAATCTGAGAGGGATTATTTTGGATTACATGGAAGTCTATGTTAACAAAGGAAATATCCTCAGATAAATCTAGAAAGTAGCTTTCTGAGAAAGTTCTTTGTGATGTGTGAATTTATCTCACAGAGTTACAATTTTCTTTTCATGGAGCAGTTTGCTAACACTGTTTTCATGTAATCTGCAAAGGGATATTAGTTAGCACATTGAGGCCTATAGTGAAAAAAGAAATATCCTCAGATAAAAACTAGAAAGAAGCTTTCTGAGAAACTGCTTTGTGATGTGTGAATTCAGATCACAGAGTTACACCATTCTTTTCATTCAGCAGTTTGATAACACTGTTTCCTTGGAATCTGCATTAGGATATTTGGGAGCACATTGAAGCCTATGATGACAAAGGAAATATCCTCAGATAAAAACCAAAAAATGCTTTCTGAGAATCTGCTTTGTGATTTCTGAGTTCATCTCACAGAGTTACAGTGTTCTTTTCATTGAGCAGTTTGCTAACATTGTTCTCTTGGAATCTGCAATGGGATACTTCGGAGTGCATGAAGCTAACGGTGACAAAGGAAATATCCTCATACAAAAACTAGAAGGAAGATTTCTGAGAAGCTTCTTTGTGATGTGTGAATTCATCCCACAGAGTTACACCTTTCTTTCCATGGAGTAGTTTCCTAACATTCTTTTTGTTAAATCTGCAAAGGGATGTTTGGGAGGGAATTGAGGCCTATGTTGAAAAAGGAGTAATCCTCAGAGAAAAACGAAAGAAGATTTCTGGGAAACTTCTTTATGAAGTCTCAATTCATTGCACGGAGTTACACGGTGCTTTTCATTCAACGGTTTGCTAACACTGTTTTCTTGGAATCTGCAGTGGGATATTTTGGAGGGCATTGAACTTTATGGTGACAAAGGAACTATCCTCAAATAAAATTTAAAAAGAAGCTTTCTCAGAAAGTTTTTTGTGATATGTAAACTCATCTCACAGATTTACACCATTCTTTCATTGAGCAGTTTTAAAACACGGTTGTTTTGGAATCTGCAGTAGGATATTTTGGAACCCGTTGAAGTCTATGGTGACCACGGAAATATCCTCAGATTAAAATCAAAACGCAGCTTTATGAGAAACTACTTTGTGATGTGCGAATTCATGTCACAGGGTTACACTGTTCTTTTCATTGAACAGTTTGCTACACTGCCTTCTTGGAATCTGTAATGGAATATTTTGGAATGCTTTGAGGCTTATGGTAACAAAGGAAATATCCTTAGACAAAAACTAGAAAGAAGCGACCTCAGAAACTGCTTTGTCATGTGTGAATTCATTTGACAGTGTTACACCGTTCTTTTCATTGAGTTGTTTGAAAACACTGATTTCGTGGAATCTGCAAAGGGATATTTGGGAGGGCATTGAGGCCTAGGTTGAAAAAGGAAATATCCTAACACCAAAACTAAAAAGATGGTTTCTGAGGAACTGCTCTGTGATTTGTGAATTTATCTCACAGAGTTACACGATTGTTTTCATGGAGCAGTTTGATAGCACTGTTTTTGGGGAATCTGAGATGGGATATTTTGGATCGCCTTGAAGCCTATGTTGACAAAGGAAATATCCTCAGATATAAACTAGAAAGAAGCTTTCTGAGAAAGTTCTTTGTGATGTGTGAATTCATCTCACAGAATTACACCTTTCTTTCCAAGGAGACTTTTGCTACCAGTGTTTTTGTGTAATCTACTAAGGGATATCTGGAAGCACATTGAGGGCTAAACTGAAAAAGGAAATATCCTAAGATATACATTGAGCAGTTTGCTAAACCTGTTTTCTTGGACTCTGCAATGGATATTTCGGAGCGCATTGAAACTTATGGTGAAAAAGTAAATATCCTTAGACAAAAGTTAGAAAGGTCTCTGTGAAATCGCTTTGTGACATGTGAAATCTAACAGAGTTACACGATTCTTTTGATGCATCTGTTTGGTAACACTATTTTTCGGGTATTTGAAAGGGGTATTTTGGATCGCATTGAAGGCTATGCTAACAAAGGAACTATCCTCAGACAAAAACTAGAAAGAAGTTTCCTGAGAAACTGGTTTGTTATGTGTGAATTCATCTCACAAGAGTTACAACGTTATTTTCTTGGAGCAGTGTGATAACACTGTTTATGTGGAATCTGCAATAATATATTTGGGAGTTCATTTAAGCCTATGATGACAAAGGAAATATCCTCAGATAGAAAACAAAAAGAAGTTTTCTGAGAATCTGCTTTGTGATGTGTGAAATCATGCCAGAGAGTTACACTGTTCTCTTCATTGAGCAGTTTGCTAACACTGTTTTCCTGGAATCTGCAGTGGGATATTTCATAGTACCTTGAAGCTTATGCTGACAAAGAAAATATACTCATTCAACAACTAGTAAGAAGCTTTCTGAGAAATCGCTTTCTGATGTGTTAATTCATCTGACAGAGTCCCATGATTCTTTTCATGGATCAGTTTGGTAGCAGTGTCTTTGGGGAATCTGAGTAGGGATATTTTGGATCACATTGAAGCCTATGGTGACAAAGGAAATATCCTTAGATAAAAACTAGAAAGAAGTTTTCTGAGAAAGTTCTACGTGATGTGTCAATTCATCTCACAGAGTTATATCTTTCTTTTCATTGAGCAGTCACTAACACTGTTTTCATGGAATCTGCAATGGGATATTGTGGAGCACATTGAGCACTGCAGTGTAAAAGGAAATATCCTCAGATTAAAACTGGAAAGAAGCTTTCTGAGACTCTGTTTTGTGATATGTGAATTCATGTTACAGACGTACACTGTTCTTTTCATTGAGCAGTTTGATAATACTGTTTTCATGGAATCTGCAATAGGATATTTGGGAGCACATTTAAGCCTCGTGTGACAAAGGAAATATCCTCAGATAAAAAACAAAAAGAACCTTTCTGTGAAATTTCTCTGTTGTTTGAATTCATCTCAAAGAGTTACACCCTGTTTTCATGGAGCAGATTGGTAGCACTCTTTTTATGGAAGATGAAAAGGGATAATTTGAATTGCATTGAAGCTTATGGTAACAAAGGAAATATCCTCAGATAAAAGCTAGAAAGAAGATTTCTGAGAAAATGGTTTGCAATGTGTGAATTCATCTCACAGAGATACATGATTCTTTTCTTGGATCAGTTTGCTAAAACTGCTTTCTTTTATTCTGCAAAGGAATTTATGGGAGCAAATGGAAGCCTTTGGTGACAAAGGAAATATGCTGAGAAAAAAAAAAAAAAAGAAGCTTTCTGGGAAACTGCTTACTCATGTGTGAATTCATCTCAGATTGTAACACTGTACTTTTCCTTCAGCAGTTTGCTAAGACTGTTTTCTTGGAATCTGCATTGGAGCACACTGAAGCCTATGGTGACAAAGGAAATATCTTGATAAAAACTAGAAAGAACCTGCCTCAGAAAGTTCTTTGTGATGTGTGAATTCGTTTCACAGTATTACCCCTTTCTTTCCATGGAGTAGTTCGCTAAAACTCTTTTCATGGAATCTGTAATGGGATATTCACGAGCTCATTGAGGCCTATATTGGAAAAGGAAATATCCTCAGATAAAAACTAGAAAGAAGCTTTCATAGAATCTCCTTTGTGATGTGTGAATTCATCTCACAGCTTTACACCATTCCTTTCTCTTTTTTTCTTTTTCTTTTTTTTTTATTATACTTTAAGTTCTAGGGTACATGGGCATAATGTGCAGGTCTGTTACACATGTATACTTGTGCCATGTTGGTGTGCTGCACCCATCAACTCATCAGCACCCATCAATTCGTCATTTATATCAGGTATAACTCCCAATGCAATCCCTCCCCCCTCCCCCCTCCCCATGATAGGCCCCGATGTGTGATATTCCCCTTCCCGAGTCCAAGTGATGTCATTGTTCAGTTCCCACCTATGAGTGAGAACATGCGGTGTTTGGTTTTCTGTTCTTGTGATAGTTTGCTAAGAATGTTGGTTTCCAGCTGCATCCATGTTCCAACAAAGGATGCACACATCCTTTTTTATGGCTGCATAATATTCCATGGTGTATATGTGAAACAAGAAATGGGGAAAGGATTCCCTATTTAATAAATGGTGCTGGGAAAATTGGCTAGCCATAAGTAGAAAGCTGAAACTGGATCCTTTCCTTACTCCTTATAAGATGATTAATTCAAGATGGATTAGAGACTTAAATGTTAGACCTAATACCATAAAAACCCTAGAAGTAAACATAGGTAGTACCATTCAGGACATAGGCATGGGCAAGGACTTCATGTCTAAAACACCAAAAGCAATGGCAGCAAAAGCCAAAATTGGCAAATGGGATATGATTAAACTAAAGAGCTTCTGCACAGCAAAAGAAACTACCATCAGAGTGAACAGGCAACCTACAGAATGGGAGAAAGTTTTTGCAATCTACTCATCTGACAAAGGGGTAATATTCAGAATCTACAAAGAACTCAAACAAATTTACAAGAAAAAAACAAACAATCCCATCAAAAATTGGGCAAAGGATATGAACAGACATTTCTCAAAAGAAGATATTCATATGGACAACAGACACATGAAAAAATGCTCATCATCACTCGCCATCAGAGAAATGCAAATCAAAACCACAATGAGATACCATCTCACACCAGTTAGAATGGCAATCATTAAAAAGTCAGGAAACAACAGGTGCTGGAGAGGATGTGGAGAAATAGGAACACTTTTACACTGTTGGTGGGATTGTAAACTAGTTCAATCATTATGGAAAACAATATGGCGATTCCTGAAGGATCTAGAACTAGAAGTATCATATGACCCAGCCATCCCACTATTGGGAATATACCCAAAGGATTATAAATCATGCTGCTATAAAGACACATGCACACGTATGTTTATTGTGGCACTATTCACAATAGCAAAGACTTGGAATCAACCCAAATGTCCATCAGTGACAGACTGGATTAAGAAAATGTGGCACATATACACCATTCTTTTCATTGAGAGGTTTCATAACACTGTTTTTGGGGAATCTGCCAAGGGATATTTGGGAGCCCACCGAGGCCCATAGTGAAAAAGGAAATGTACTCAGATAAAAACTAGATAGAAGTTTTCTGAGAAACTGCTTTCTGATGTGTGAATTCATCTCACAGAGTTACACCTTTCTTTTCATGGAACTGTTTGCTAACACTGTTTTCGTGGAATCTGGAAATGGATACTTGGGAGCGCTTTGATGCCTACAGTGAAAAAAGAAATATCCTCAGATAAAAACTAGAAAGAAGCTTTCTGAGAAACTGTTTTGTCATGTGTGAATTAATCTCACAGAATTACACCTTTCTTTTCATTTAGATGTTTGCTAACACTCTTTTTGTATAATCTGCAAAGTGATATTTCAGAGTGCATGGAAGCTTAAGGTGACAAAGGAAATACCCTCATATAAAAACTGGCAAGAAGCTTTCTGAGGAAATGTTTTCTGATGTGTGAATTCATTTCACAGAGTTACATGGACCTTCTCATAGAGCAATATGATAACACTGCTTTCATGGAATCCGCAATAGGATGACTGTGAGCACTTTGAAGCCTATGGTGACAAAGGATATATCCTCAGATACAAACCAAAAAGAAACCTTCTGAGAACTGCTTTGTGATGTGTGAATTCATCTCACATAGTTACACTGTTCTTTTCATTGATCAGTTTGCTAACACTGTCTTCTTGGAGTCTGCAATCGGATATTTCAGAGCACAACGAAGTTGATAGTGACAATGGAAATATCCTCAAAGAAAACATACAAAGAAGGTTTCTGAGAAACTGTGTTCTATTTTGTGAGTTCATCTCACAGAGTTGCACCTTTCTCTTCATGGAGCAGTTTATTAGTACTGTTTTGGGGGAATCTGAGAAGGGATATATTGGTTTGCAGTGAAGCCTATGGTGACAAAGGCAATATCCTCAGATAAAATTTAGAAAGAAGCTTTCTGAGAAACTTCTTTGTGATGTGTGAATTCATCTCACAGAAACACACCTTTCTTTTCATGGAAAAGTTTGCAAACACTGTTTTCATGGAGTCTGCAAAGGGATATTTGGTTTTTCTTCCTTTTCTCCTTTTTTTTTTTTTTTTTTTTTTTTTGAGATGGAGTGTCACTCTGTTGCCCAGGCTGGAGTGCAGTGATGCAATCTCCACTCACTGCAAGCTCTGCCCCCAAATTCATGCCATTTTCCTGCCTCAGACTCCCGTAAAACTGGGACTACAGGCTTCTGCCACCTCACCTGGCTAATTTTCTGTATTTTTAGTAGAGACTGAGTTTCACCGTGTTAGCTAGGATAGTCTCAATCTCCTGACCTCGTGATTCACCCGTCTTGGCTTCCCAAAGTGCTGGGATTACAGGCGTGAGCCACCATGCCCTGTGAGGGGATATTTGGGCGTGCCTAGAGGCCTATAGTGAAAACGATATATCCTCAGACAAATACTGGAAAGCTTTCTGAGAAACTACTTTGTGATATGAATTCATGTCACAGAGTTACACCTTTCTTTTTATTGAGCAGTCTGCTAAAGCTGTTTTTGGGGTATCTGCAATAGGATATTTAGGAATGCATTGAAGCCTATCGTGACAAAGGAAATATCCTTAGATAAAATTCGAAAAGAAGGTTTCTGAGAAACTGCTTTGTGATGTGTCAATTTACTTCACAGAATTACACTATTCTTTTCCCTGAGCAGTTTGCTAACACTGTTTTCTTGTAATCTGCAATGGGATACTTCAGAGCACATTGAAGCTTGTGGTGTCAAAGAAATGTCCTAAGACAAAAACCAGAAAGAAGCATTCTGACAAACTGCTTTCTAATTTGTGAATTCATCTCACAGAGTTACAATTTCCTTACATGTAGCAGTTGTTCACACTGTTTTTGTGGAATGTGAGAAAGGATATTTTGGATCACTTTGAAGCCTATGCTGAGAAAGAAATATCCTCATGTAAAACTAGAAAGAAGCTTCCTGAGAAAGTTCTTCATGATGTATGAATTCATCTCATGGACTTACATCTTTCTATTCATGTAGCAGTTTGCTAACACTGTTTTTGTGAAATCTGCAAAGGGATATTTCAGAGCGCATTCAGGCAAATAGTGAAAAAGCAAATGCCCTCAGATAATAGCTAGAAAGAAGCATTCTGAGAAAGATTTTTCTTCTGTGTGAATTCGTCTCACAGAGTTACACTCTTCTTTTCATGGAGCAGTTTGCTAACATTGTTTTCTTGTAATCTGAAAAGGGATATTTGGGAGCACATGGAGGCCTAAAGTGATAAAGGAAGTATCCTCAGAATAAAACTAGAAAGAAAGTTTCTGAGAAACTGCTCTCTGATGTGTGAATTCATCTTACAGAGTTACACCCTTCTTTTGATAGAGCAGTTTGATAGCATTGTTTTCAGTGAATCTGCAATAGGACGTTTGGGAGCACATTGAAGCCTAAGATGACAAAGGATATATCCTCAGATAAAAATGGAAAAGAAGCTTTCTGAGAAACTGCTTTGTGATATGAATTCATCTCACAGAGTAACACCGTTCTTCTCATTGAGCAGTCTGCTAA